>NC_081382.1:2783778-2873255 GCF_030684315.1 Stegostoma tigrinum | reverse complement strand
TTCAATTGATTTTTAATGGTATCCTCAGGGGATGTTAATCATGAGCTGTAATTGATTTATTATGAAGATTGTCTGAAGATGTATTTAATCTGACCTGACTAGTGTGATTCTAGTCAGTAGTGTAGTTGACTCAATTATTCTCTGAAACACCTAGCAAGCTAGTTCAAGGGTGGATAATGGTCTTGCCATTTTATTCCTTCATGGGATGCCAAGATCAAGAAAATGTCCAAAGCTCAATCTAATCATATGATAGGCAGAACAGCATCACATGTTCTAATCTAATCAAGCATGAATTTGAGACTACTTAAAAGCTATTTATCACTTGAATTTTGCAGGGGAAAATTTGAATGCAATCAGTTATATATAGATCCACAACAATGTCAATTTAAACTTTGTGTCAACAATATAAATTGTACAAAAATGTTTGTAAATTTAGAAAATGATTGATTTGTTGTGCAAAGTTTGAAAGGAATTCATACTGAATTTATCATGGAGCAGAGCCAGGTTTTGATCTTTGAGGCTTAAAAATTGGGTGGTGCAAATCATTGCCTCTCTAATTCTTATGACATAAATATCTTATCCAACAATGTAGCCTCCTCTTGGGCTATTGTCCTATAAAGTGCATCAAGTTAGTAGAAATCAGTGTTTACTTACCTGTTTACAACAATGATGCAAGAGTTTGGTAGGTATACTTATCAGGGGAAGATTTTCATGCAAAGCCTTCTGTCTTTGACTACAAACAAAGTAAACAGTCTGCACACTAAGACCTGTATCAAAACAGCATCTCTTGTAATTGAGGTCCATTGGAAGGATCATGCCAGAATAATTAAAGACTTTGCTTGAACACTGTTTTTAATTTTTTTTTAAAAATGTGACTTTGCTTTCTGCATTGAAGATGGAATGTTGAAATTGACATGTAGCTTGGGCAGCATAGTAGCTCAGTCATTAGCACCACTGCCTCATAGCTCCAGGGATGCAGGTTCACTTCCAGCCTTGGGTGACTGTCCATGTGGAGTTTGCACATCCTCCCTGTGACCACGTGGATTTCCCCCAGGTATTCCAGTTTCCTCCCACCATCTAAAATGTGCGGCTTAGGTGGATTGACTATGCTAAATTACCCAGAGTGTACAGGAATGTGGGGGCTAGGTGGATTAGCCATGGGAAATGTGGCGTTACAGGAATAAGGTGGGGGGAAAAGTCTGGGTGGGGTGCTTGGAGAGTTGGTGTGGACTTGTTGGGCTGCAGGGCCTGTTTCCACACTGGTCATTGACTTCAGGGAGTGGAGAGGAGTAGAGGACACATTCCTTCTCCATCAATGGTGGAGATAGAACATAGAACGTTACAGCACAGTACAGGCCCTTTGGCACTCGATGTTGTGCCGACCTGTCATACCGATCTCAAGCCCATCTAACCTACACTATTCCATGTACGTCCATATGCTTATCCAATGACGACTTAAATGTACCTAAAGTTGGCAAATCTACTACCGTTGCAGGCAAAGCGTTCCATTCCCTTATACTCTGAGGGAAGAAACTACCTGGCATCTGTCCTATATCTTTCACCCCTCAATTTAAAGCTATGCCCCCTCGTGCTCACTGTCATCATCCTAGGAAAAAGGCTCTCCCTATCCACCCTATCTAACCCTCTGATTATTTTATATGTTTCAATTAAGTCACCTCTCAACCACCTTCTCTCTAATGAAAACAGCCTCAAGTCACTCAGCCTTTCCTCGTAAGACCTTCCCTCCATACCAGGCAACATCCTAGTAAATCTCCTCTGCACCTTTCCAAAGCTTCCACATCCTTCTTATAATGCGGTGACCAGAACTGTACACAATACTCCCAAGTGCGTCCGCACCAGAGTTTAGTACAGCTTCACCATAACCTCTTGGTTCCAGAACTCGATCCCTCTATTAATAAAATAGAAAACACTGTATGCCTTCTTAACAGCCCTGTCAACCTGGGTGGCAACTTTCAACGATCTGTGTACATGGACACAGATCTCTCTGCTCATCTATACTACTAAGAATCTTACCATTAGCCTAGTACTTTGCCTTCCGGTTACTCCTACCAAAGTGCATCACCTCACACTTGTCTGCATTAAACTCCATTTGCCACCTCTCAGCCCAGCTCTGCAGCTTTTCTATGTCTCTCTGCAACCTATAACACCCTTCATCACTATCCACAACTCCACCGACTTTAGTGTCGTCTGCAAATTTACTAACCCATCCTTCTACACCCTCATCCAGGTCATTTATAAAAAATGACAAACAGCAGTGGACCTAACACCAACCCTTGCAGTACACCACTCGTAACTGGTCTCCAGGATGAACATTTCCCATCAACTACCACCCTCTGTCTTCTTTCAGCAAGCCAATTTCTGATCCAAACTGCTATATCTCCCACAATTCCATTCCTCTGCATTTTGTACAATAGCCTATTGTGGGGAACCTTATCAAATGCCTTGCTGAAATCCATATACACCACATCAACCGGTTTACTCTCATCTACCTGTTTGGTCACCTTCTTAAAGAGCTCAATAATGTTTGTGAGGCACGACCTTCCCTTCACAAAACCGTGCTGACTATCCCTAATCAATTTATTCTTTTCTAGATGATTATAAATTCTCGCATAACCTTTTCCAACAACTGAAGTAGGGCTCACTGGTCTATAATTACCAGGGATGTCTCTACTCCCCTTCTTGAACAGGGGAACCACATTTACTATCCTCCAGTCGTCTGGCACTATTCCTGTAGACAACGACGAGTTAAAGATCAATGCCAAAGGATCGGCAATCTCCTCCCTGGCTTCCCAGAGGATCCTAGGATAAATCCCATCCGGCCCAGGGGACTTATCTATCTTCACCCTGTAGGATTTCTAATACCGCTTCCTTGTGAGCCTTAATCCCACCTAGTCTAGTAGCCTGTATCTCAGTATTCTCAACAACATTGTTTTCTAGAGAGTGAATACTGTTTGAAAAGTATTCATTTAGTGCTTCCCCTATCTCTTCTAACTCCACACACAACTTCCCACTACTATCCTTGATTGGGCCTAATCTTACTTTCGTCATTCTTTTATTCCTTAAGTACCTGTAGAAAGCCTTAGGGTTTACCCTGATCCTATCCACCAACAACTTCTCATGTCTCCTTCTTGCTCTTCTGAGCTCTCTCTTTAGGTCTTTCTTGGCTACCTCTTAGTCCTCAAGCACCCTAACTGAGCCTTCACATCTCATCCTAACATAAGCCTTCTCCTTCCTCTTGACCAGAGATTCTACTTCCTTCGTAAACCACGGCTCCCACACTCTACAGCTTCCTCCCTGCCTGACAGGTACATACTTATTTAGGACACAGGAGCTTTTCCTTGAATAAGCTCCACATTTCTAATGTGCCATCCCCTGCAGTTTCCTTCCCCATCCTATGCTCCCTAAATCTTGCCTAATCTCATCGTAATTGCCTTTCCCCCAGCTATAACTCTTGCCCAGTGGTATACACCTATCCCTTTCCATCACTAAAGTAAACATAACAGAATTGTGGTCACTATCACCAAAGTGCTCACCTACTTCCAAATCTATCACCTGGCCAGGCTCATTACCTAGTACCAAATCTAATGTGGCTTTGCCCCTTGTTGGCTTGTCTACATACTGTGTCAGGAAGCCCTCCTGCACACACTGGACAAAAACTGACCCATCTATCGTACTCGAACTATAGTGTTCCCAGTTAATATTTGGAAAGTTGAGGTCCCCCATGACAACTACACTGTCTCTCACTCCTATCGAGAATCATCTTTGCTATCCTTTCCTCTACATCTCTGGAAGTATTCGGAGGCCTATAGAAAACTCCCAACAGGTTGACCTCTCCTTTCCTGTTTCTAACCTCAGCCCATGCTACCTCAGTTAACGAGTCCCCAAACATCCTTTCTGCAACTGTAATACTGTCCTTGACCAACAATGCCACACCTCCCCCTCTTTTACCATCTTCTCTGTTCTTACTGAAACATCTAAATCCCGGAACCTGCAACAACCATTCCTGTCCCTGCTTTATCCATGTCTCCGAAATGGCCACAACATCGAAGTCCCAGGTACTAACCCATGCTGCAAGTTCACCCACCTTATTCCGGATGCTCCTGGCATTGAAGTAGACACACTTCAAATCAACTTCTTGCTTGCCGGTGCCATCTTGCTTCCCTGAAACTTTATTTTGGACCACCCTACTCTCAACCTTTTCTATAGTCGAACTACAATTTTGGTTCCCATCCCCCTGCTGAATTAGTTTAAACCCACCCGAATAGCTTTAGCAAATTCCGCCCCCCCCCCCCCCGAATAGCTTTAGCAAATTCCACCCCCCCTCCCCCGAATAGCTTTAGCAAATTCCACCCCCCCTCCCCCGAATAGCTTTAGCAAATTCCACCCCCCCCTCCCCCGAATAGCTTTAGCAAATTCCACCCCCCCCTCCCCCGAATAGCTTTAGCAAATTCCACCCCCCCCTCCCCCGAATAGCTTTAGCAAATTCCACCCCCCCCCCCGATAGCTTTAGCAAATTCCACCCCCCGCCCCCCCCGGATATCGGTACCCCTCTGGTTCAGGTGAAGACCATCCTGCTTGTAGCGGTCCCACCTACCCTAGAAAGAGCCCCAATTATCCAAGAATCCATGGTTGAGAGCATCAAGTTCCTGGGATTGATGATCACCAATCTGTTCAGGTCTACCCACATTGATGCAACAGTCAAAAAAGCACAACACCACCTCTACCTACCCAGGAGACTAAGGAAATTCAGCCTGTCCACAAAGACATTTGCCAAGTTTCATAGCTGCACCACAGAAAGCATCCTGTTTGGATGCAACACAGCACAGTATGACAATTACTCATCCCAAGACTACGAGAAAGACAGCCCAGTCCATCACACAAACCAACTTTCCATCATTAACTCAATCTATACTTGCCACTACCTCGGTTATACGGTCTTCCATCCTCTTATGTCAGGCAGAAGATTGACTATTCATACAGACAGAACAAGGGGGAAAAAAAAAAACACTTCTTCCCTGCTGCTGCCACCACCAGACTTCTCAAATGTTAATTTTGATCTCTCTCTCGCTCTGCAGCTATAACCCTGTATTCTGCTCTTTATTTGGTACGGTCTGCCTGTGTAGCACTCTCAACACTGTTCATTTGATCTTGGTACATGTGATAACATAAATGAAACTCAAACTTGTGTTGCTCATCTTCTGCAGTGTTCCCTTTTTCCAAGTGCATGATTTGTCTGTCTCCACACTATTATACTACACTTGCAGATACATTTAGGGGCAGCACAATTGCCTCACACCAGAGACCAGGGTTCAGTTCCAGTATTGGGCAACTGTCTGTGTTGAGTTTGCACATTCTCCCTGTGTCCACATGGGTTTCCTCCAGGTGCACCAGTTTCCTCCCACAGTCCAAAGATGTGCAGGTTTGGTGGACAAGCCATGCTAAATTGCCCATAGTGTTCAGGGAGGTGTAGATTAGGTGGGCTATAGGGGATGGTTCTAAAGTGGGATGTTCTGAGATTCGGTGTGGACTTGTTGGGCTGAAGGGTCTGTTTCCACACTGTAGGGAATCTAATGCTAAAAGAAATGGAAGCAAGAATGGACCATAATTCCTGAAGTATGCTGTCATTATGGTCATTGATAGCCTCAAATCCACTTCCTACCTGATGTCCATAACTTTTCCTAAGAGACCAGAAGTTTGTCTGATTTCTCCAACTGGTTTCAATTAATTAAACAATACCGAAACTGCAAACTATTCAAAATACCCAATTCAAGGATTTGTATTTTCAGTGACTATTAGAAATAGGAACAGGTGTAGGTCATTTGGCCCCTCAGTCCTGCTGTGCCATTAAATGGGATCATAGCTTTTCTGTTCTCTGTAACCTTTGACTCCCCTACTGACCAAGAATCCATCTATCCTCAGTCTTAAATAGACACAAGAATTCTGCCCCCATAGCTCTGGGGTTCCAAAAACTCAACCCTCAAGAATTTCCTCCTCATCTTAGTCTTAAATTGACACCCCTTTGTTCTGACACTATGCCTTCTGTTCCTAGACTCCCCACTAGAGGGGAAACATTCTCTCACCTTTTAGGAATCCTGTACAATTGAATGCAATTTCTTCATTCATCTAAACTCCAGGGAATAGTGTTCCAGTCTGCTAAACCTTTTCTTATAAGGTAAACCCACCATACCAGGCTTCATTCTAATGAACCTTCTCTGAGCCACCCCCAATGAAATGATAACATTCCTTCAATAAGGTGAGCAAAACAGTTCACAATGCTCTAGATGTGATCTTACCAGCTCCTTACACAGTTGTAGTAGCCCTAATCTTATACTCCAACCCCCTTTAAATAAGGACCAACATTTCTTGTCTTTCACTATGATTGACCAATTGAATGCCTGTTTCATTGTTATACTGTTTCAATTATGAGTTCAGCCTTCAATATCCCCCTGTTAACAATCGTGCATTCCTCACTTGGCAGTATTACTCACGTGGCATGCATGCTGTCAACTGTTGTGAATGAACCATTGCAAACATCAGGTGTTCTTTAGAGCACAAAAGCTGACGTTTCGGGCCTAGACCTTTCATCAGAAAAGGGGGATGAGGAGATGATTCTGAAATAAATAGGGAGAGAGGGGGAGGCGGACTGAAGTTGGATAGAGGAGAAGATAGGTGGAGAGGATAGTATGGGTGGGGAGGTAGGGAGGGGATAGGTCAGTCCAGGGAGGACGGACAGACCAAGGGGGCGGGATGAGGTTCGTAGGCAGGAAATCAAGAAATGGAGGTGCATCTTGAGGTGGGAAGAGGGGATAGGTGAGAGGAAGAACAGGTTAGGCAGGCAGGGACGAGCTGGGCTGGTTTTGGGATGCAGTGGTGGGAGGGGAGATTTTGAAGTTGGTGAAATCCACATTGATACCATTGGGCGGCAGGGTTCCCAAGTGGAATATGAGTTGCTATTCCTGCAACCTACTGGTGAAGTTTCATTCATTGAAGGACTACATGTCTGAGCAATTGTAAAATGGAACGCGGCAAATTCCAGCCAAATAGACATTCAGGAGAAGGTGTTGGTTCATGCTCTGGAGTAATTCTGTAATTCATCACTCTTCAGTGACTTCAAATACAATAAACAAAAGTTTTTTGGGAGAGAGGTTGGGAAGTATCATGCTCCACTTTTGAGTTAAGCCCATCTCAGAATTTTGTAATTCACCATTTATTAGAACTGATATGATCAATAACTAAACATTTCTCTTCTCACTTAGAAGGAGTGTATATGGCACTTGTGTGGCTGGAAGGAAAAGCATCACTACAGATGATACCAATTCTACACACAACCCTCTCCACTTCAGGACAACCATTGATATCTATACACGTGAAGTCCATATCTGAAGTTTGTGCTTCTAGAGAATGTTGAACCTTTTTGATTATTCTTCTAATGTGTCACTCTAAAGGTCAACTTCATGGGCCATGCTTAGTTGATTTTGAGAGGTGACATTAGGTCCCCTTGGACCACTACAGTCCAGGCAATGAAGGTGACTGCCAATTCTAGTCGGCAGTGAATTTTTTTGACTGTGAAGATGGAAGATTGTCAATATATGTGGAGATCAGGATGATGTGTTCCTTGGAAGGTTATGTGTTTGTTATGCTGTTTCCCTTGACCTGCTGCTCTTAGCCTTCTAGATGATGGAGATTTTAAGTTTGGAGGGTGCTTCCAAAGATTTCTTGGCAATTTACTGCATTACCTCTTACATCTAATGCACACTGCAGCAGGTAATGGAAGGTTAATAATTAGGCCATTAGGTGGATTTAATTCTTTTGTTCTTTATTCATTCACAGCATGAGGGCATTGCTGGCTAGCCCAGCATTATTGCCCATCCCTAATTGTCCAGAGGGTAGTTATGAGTCAACCACATTGCTGTGAGTCTGGAGTAACACATAGGCAGGCCAGGTAAGGATTGCAATTTCCTTCCTAAAGGGACATTAGTGAACCAGATGGGCTTTCCATAACAACTAGCAATGGATTAATGGTCATCATTAGACTCTTAATTCCAGATATTTATTGAATTCAAATTCCACAAGCTACCATGGAAGGATTCGAACCCAGATCCCCAGAACATTATCATGGGTTTCTGGATTAATAGCCCAGTGATAATACCACTAGGCCATTGCCTCCCCAATTTTCCCTGGTTGATGCTGTTAAATGTTATTGTTACTGAACTCATCCAAGAAAATTGTGTGTATTCCATCACGTTTCTGACTTGTGTCTTGGGTGATGTGAACAGTCTTCAGAGGGTCAGTTAAGCCACCTCCCACAGAATATCCAATCTCCTATCTTTACAAATGGCAATTCCAATTGTCTTGGTATCTGACTTGAGTTTCTTGTCAATATGAGCCCCTAAGGGTTGATGGTGAACACAGCAATAGTAATGCCACTCAATGTCAAGGAAG
The DNA here is from genome assembly GCF_030684315.1 of Stegostoma tigrinum. Taxonomy (NCBI): domain Eukaryota; kingdom Metazoa; phylum Chordata; class Chondrichthyes; order Orectolobiformes; family Stegostomatidae; genus Stegostoma; species Stegostoma tigrinum. Next base: position 2,864,792 of record NC_081382.1, on the reverse strand, counting down.
GTGGATAGATCTGACTTATCTGAAATGACATTCCGCAAAATTCAAAAGTAACATGATCAATAATTACACATCCTGGATGTGGTTCAGGTTTCACAGCCTGTAGGACTGAATTGCTTTTTCAAAAAAGTAGTGAATAACCAAATGAAAAGTGTTGCAATGTGAGTTTGTAAAATGAAGTCATAAACTAAAAATGGGATTTCCTGAATAACAAGCTGAAGCGTATTCTTGATTCCGTATCCCATAGGGAAGCACCTTACCTAGGGTTATAGTGGAAAAGGCATTAAAAGGAAGATTATCATTGATGAGAGAAAATAAAGTTATCAATAGAAAGGGAAATAACAAATTTTACAAGTAGATGAAAAGTAAAAATGAATTGTTTTATTTGTTCTCATGATATGGTGTTAGAGGCCAGTCCACCAGTCATTGCTTGTTGCTGGTTGACTTGGAGGAGGTGGTGACAGAATTTTTTGATCTGTGTTATGTAAGAGGTCCCAACATTTTGATTTAGAATTTAACTTTGATGAAGCACTGGTCAGGAATGTAAGAATAACTATTTTGCACCTGAGACTGTATTTCCATTCAACTAAATAATTGAATCATGTGATTGGCTCCACATTCCTCCATTTTTCATATCCTTTAAAGCTTTTGAGTGACTTAAAGACTATCAATTGCAAAATTAAAATTTACAATTGATCAAGCATCAGTCCCTGCTATGGAAAAGAGTACCAAAATTCTATTGCTATGTGCGTAGAAACGTTCCCAAATTTCACTCCTGAACGTCTTTAAATTTTACACTATGCATCCTAGTCCTAGCTTCTCCAATCAGTAGAAATAAATTCAATCTAGACTATTTATTTTCTTTAATGTCTCGAAAACATATCATTTACCTCTAGAACTCCTAAATCACAGGAAACGTAACTTTAGTTTGTGTCTCAAAAACGGAAATTGCTGTTAAAAACTCAGCAGGTCTGGCAGCATTTATGAAGAGAAAGCAGAGTTAATGTTTCAGGTTTAGTGACCCTTCTTGTGTTCTGAAAAGGGGTCACTGGACCCAAAATGTCATCTCTGCTTTCTGTTCACAAATGCTGCCAGACCTACCAAGTTTTTACAGCAATTTCTGTTTTTGTTTCTGATTTCTAGCATCTGCAGTTCTTTGTTTTTTTTCTGGTTAAAATGTGTGTAATCTGTCCTTATGATTTAACCTGTGAAATTTGCTATAATTCTGGCAAACATAAGCTGCACTCCTTCAAGGTCAACATATCTTTGTGTAGGCCAGTACTGCTTATAATACTCTAGATGTGGTTTAATTAAGCAATTGTATAGTGAAGCATAGCTCCTACTCCCTTGTATTCTAGTTCTGCAAGGGCCACTAATCCTTCAGGTTTTTCTTTATTATTTTCTATACCTGTTCATGATATTTAATCAAGTAGTGTATACGAGCCTCTAAATCTCTTTGGACATCCACTGAATTTTTTAAAATTCAGTCATGGGAAGTGGGTGTAGCTGGGTCGGCCAGCATTTCACCGTTCATCAAGTAGATCAACATACCTAGCCTTATTAGAATTAATTTGGCGCAGTTTTGCCCTTGCTTTTTATTGATCAGTATTTTTTGTTATTTTAAGCTTTCATTTACACTGGTTACAATGACACCTGTTTTATCATCAGCAAGTTAGAATGTGGACTTTTAATTGATCCCATTGACTAAATCACTAATAACTACAAATGATTAATTGAGACCTAGACACCGACTGGACCAGACCAGCAGGACACCTTCTGTAAAATTTCTCGACTATATGTCTCAAAGTCAAAATCTTGTTCTGCTTGATATCTTTGTCAACCCACCCTATACCTAAGATCAAGACTAAAATGAACACAATACTGATACAGCATGATGCTAACCTGATCCTTGATACTTTGTGGATCACTGCGCTTGGCATCGTGAACATGTCAAGGAGCAATGTTGTGTAGATTTGGTCAGAACCATCTTTTATTCATCACATTCCAGCTTATCTTAGCAATACCTTTCCTTTCTTTTTTGGTATTTTCCTGTATTTACTAATCTTCAGTTACAAATGCTGTAAGATGCCAAAAGTTCTCGGATAACCTGATTTTGCGTTCCGGGCTGCAGTTACAGACAGTGAATTTGTCTATGAGCAATTCTAGAATTCTTGCCAAATGTTGATCCGATGTCAAAGTTCGCCCCTATGAAACATAAGGTATTGAAGCTGTGAGAAGTAGAGTGATAGTTCTGATTACATCAGCTGACAAAAGATTGAAGGCACAAACCGGCTTCGAATGATCAGAGTCTCTTAGCTTAAGTTACAGGCCATTGACTGGCATATTCTTCTTCCACTGTTTCTGGGCCTCTCTTGTAAGCAGACCTGATGTGTTTTGGTATCAAGTGAATATGTTAAATGGAATCCCATGATCCAAGTTCACAGGTAGAGCATCAATATCAGCCAGCATGGCTGAGTGATGTAATGGTAGTACTAGTCCTGAGACTTCCAATGCATAAAGGAATCACCTGTGCTAGTATCATTCCTAGCATGGGGCATCATGTAGGCCCCACTGGAAGCTCAGTATGTCCCACTCCAAAGGTTTCAGGCTTCCCTTAATCTAAAGGAGCGTCATGGTGGCATAGCCTGCACCAGTGAAATGTTCATCCTGTACTATGTGGAAAGCCATGGACACTTTCAGTGTCCCTGGTGACCACGTGACCAGCCACAGCGACTGGTTAATTGCACTTCAGAGATGGGATGATTGGTGGGCTCACTGTACCGCACCTGTGATGCTCAAATTATTGTGGACAACACATTCAGTGAGATGGTCACATTGTAGGTGGAGATGAAACAGGAAAAAAAGGTGACCACTAGCTGAGTAGGGGAATACAGGTGGTGCAGGAGTCCCCTGTGCCTGTCCTCCTCTCTAACAGATGTTTTGCACAATCTGGGGGAGAAAGTATCTTGGGGGATAGCGGCAGAAGCCAGGCCCATGGCAGGTAGGGGAGGAAGAAGAATGGCAGGACAACAGTGAAAGGAGATTCAATAGTGAGCGGAACAGATTGCTACAAAAGAGATACAGGATGGTATGTTGCCATCATGGTGCCAGGGTTAAGATATCTCAGAGTAGCTGCAGGACATTCTGAAAGGGGCGGGTGAACAGCCAATAGTCACATTATATATTTGTACCAATGACACAGCTTGAAACAAAACCAAGCTGAATACAGGGAGTTAGAATGTAATTCAAAATGTTGGATGTCAAAGGTAGTAATCTCAGGATTACAACCAGTGTTATGTTCTTGCCAGAGTAAAAATAACAGGCTATATCAGAGGAATGTGTGTCTGGAAAAATGGCTTAGGAGGGAGGGATTCATTGGGACCCTATGTGCAAGCAGGACAGATTGCATCCGGGCCAGACTGGGGCCAATATCCTCAGGAAGGGTATTTGCTGGAGTCATTGGAAAGGATTTAAATTAGCATGGCAGGGGGATCGGAACCTGAGCAGAGACTCATTGTGGAAAAAACAAGGATACAAATAAAAGATAAAAAGTTGAGGCAAAAGTAGAAAAAAGAAAGGCAAAAAAAACAAATGGAGACAGCGCAAAATAAAGCTAACTAACAAGGTTAAAAAGACAATTCTAAAGGCATTGTGTCTCAATGCATAGAGTACTTGCAATGAGTTGGATGGATTAACAATGCAAATAGATATGCACGGTATGATATAGTTGTAATTATATAGACGTGGCTGCAGGGTGACCAAGGATAGAAACCGAACATCTAGGAGTATTCAATATTTAGGAAGGATAGACAAATAGGAAAGGAGTTGGATTAGCATTGTTAGTAAATGAGCAAAATCAATACAATAGTGAGGAAGGATACTAGCTTAGAAAATCATGATATGGAATCTGTATGGGTGGAGATAAGAAACAGAAAGTGGCAGAAAAAATTAGTGGTGGTTGTATATAAGGCTCTAAACAGTAGTGAGGAAGGCATAAACAGGAAATAAGGGTAAAACTGTAATCATGGGCTACTTTCAACTAGACAAACCAAACCAGCAATAATATCAAGGAGGAAGATTTCCTGGAATGTATATATAATTTGTTTTAGACCAATACATTGAAGAACCAATGAGACAGCAGGCAATCCTAGACTGGGTATTATGCATGAGAAAGGTTAAATTAACATTTTTTAAATATGGTTTCCTTTGGGGAAGAGTGATCAGAAAATGATAGAATTGTTCATTAGGATGGTGAGTGAAGAAGTTAAAGCCAAAACTAGAGTCCTAAGTCTAAATAACTATAAGGGTATGCGATGCAAGTCGGCAATGATGGATTGGGTAACCTTCAGGGACAGTGAATAGACCAACGGTTTTCAACTGGTATGCCAAGACACAGAGAGAAGTGTGACGCAAAATGTTCAGGAAGCAGCACTGTTTCACCCAAGTGTTGAGACTTCATCCATGCTTCCACTCTCCTCTGGAGTCTTAATGTCTGTGACTGAAGGCAGTAGCTGCTGACACTAGGCAATCCTATCGATTCCACATGTATAAACCTCCAAAGCTGTGCATGCATCAACTCATGATACCAGAGATTCGCTACCATGCATAAGTTGATATTGCATTGATTCATCTGAGAAAAATGGGTGTGCCACGGAATTGTTTGTACCATTAAAGCGTACCTTGATACTGAAAAGATTGGGAACCATTGGGATAGATAATGCCTAATATACTTAAGGAACGTATACATGATGACAACAATTATTCATTCCATTCGTGCACAAAAATAAAACAGAAATGCTGGCCCAGTTTAAGAAAAAATTAGGGATCGTTTTAGATCTAAAGAAGAGACATAAAATTGCAAGAAAAAAGCAGCAAGGCTGAGGCCTGAGAGCAGTTCAGAATTCAACTAAAGAGGTCAAAAAGATTGATCAAAATGGAAAAGTAGAATATGAGAGTAGACTTAGAGGAAGCATAAAAAACTGACTTTAAAATCTTCCACAAATATATGAACAGAAAATAATAGTGAAAGTACAGGTGTCATACGGAGATAATAGGAGCTGGAGAATCCAAGATAACAAGGTGTGGAGCTGGATGAACACAGCAGGCCCAGCAGCATCAGAGGAGCAGGAAAGCTGATGTTTCGGGCATAGACCTTTCCTCAGAAACGTCAGCCTTCCTGCTCCTACAATGCTGCTTGGCCTGCTGTGTTCATCCAGCTCTACACCTTGTTAACATAGGTGTCATATAGTCAGAAATGGGGGAAATTGTAATGCGGAACGAAGACATGGCAGAACAGCTGAACAAATAGTTTGGAACTGACTTCACAAAGAGGACACAAATCATTTCTCATAAACGTTAGGGAGTGAAGGGTATAGAGAAAGGGAGCTATTGAAGGAAATCAATATTAGTAAAAAGAAAGTTAATGGGGTTAAAGGCTGACAAATCCTCAGGCCCTGATAATCGACTAAAGTACTAAAGGAAGTGGTCCCAGACATATTGAATGCAATGGTGATCATCTTCCAAAATTCTATAGACTCTGGGGCAGTTCCTGTGGATTGGAGGGTGGTAAATCTAACCCTATTTTGAAAAAGGAGGGAGAGAAAAAAAAACTGAAAAGCATAAACCAGTTTGCCTGATATTACCCGCCAAGAAAAATACTAGAGTTTTTTGAAAGATGTGACAGCAGAACATTTGGACTTTTCATCATTTGGCTGTGAACATAGCAGCTATGGTTAGTAAGTTTGCAGATGACACCGAAATTGGTGGTGTAATAGACAGTGAAGAAGGTTACCTCAGGGTACAACGGGACCTTGATCAGATGGGCCAACTGGCCAAGGAGTGGCAGATAGAGTTTAATTAGATAGATGTGAGGTGCTCCATTTTAGAAAGGCAGATCAGGGTAGGATTTTTACACTTAATGGTAAGGTCCTGGGAAGTGTTGCTGAACAAAGAGATCTTGGAGTGCAGATTCATTATTCCTTGAAAGTGGAATCACACATCGGAAGGATAGTGAAGAAGGCATTTGACATTCTTGCCTTTATTGGTGAGTGTATTGAGAATAGGACTTGGGAGGTCATGTTGTGGCTCTACAAGATGTTGTGAAACTTGGAAGGGTTCAGAAAAGATTTACAAGGATGTTAGATAACAAGGTGTAGAGCTGGATGAACACAGCAGGTCAAGCAGCTTCAGATGAGTTGGAAGGCTGACGTTTCAGGCCTAGACCCTTCTTCAGAAATTGGATGTTGCCAGGATTGGAGGGTTTGAACTACAGGGAGAGGATGAATAGGTTGGGGCTGTTTTCCCTGGAGCGTCAGAGGCTGAGGGGCATTTTATAGTGGTTTATAAAACCACAAGGGGATGGATAGGTTAAATAGAGAAGGGTCTTTTCCCTGGGATGGGGAGTTGAAAACTAGAGGGCATAGGTTTAATGTGAGAAGGGAAAGACATAAAGAGGGACCTAAAGGACAACGTTTTCATGCAGTGGGTGGTGCACATATGGAATGAGCTGCCAGAAGGCTGGTAAAGTTGAAAGGCATCTGGATAAGTATATGAATAGAAAGTGTTTAGGGGGTTATGCACCTAGATTTATTTAGCATATCTGGTCAGCATGGACGAGTTGGATCAAAAGGGTCTGTTTCCATCCCATATATCTCTGTGACCCTAAATGGTATATTGGCCTTCATTGCAAGAGGATTGGAATTCAGAAATAGGAATGTCCTGCTGCAGTTATACAAGGCACTGACTGAGACCACACCTGGAGTATTGTGTGCAGTTCTGGCCTCCCTACCTAAGAAATGGTATACTTACCACAGAGGGAGTGTAGCGGAAGTTCACTAGGCTAATACCAGGGCTGGCAGGACTGTCTTATGTAAAGAGATTACTTCAACTGGTCCGGTATTCAGTAGGTTTAGAAGGATAAGAGGGGATTTGGTTGAAACGTGTAAACATCTAACCAAGGATGTCGCTAAGGTTAGAGGGTTTGAGATACGGGGAGTGGCTGAATAGGCTGAGGCCATTTTTCCCAGAGCATTGGAGGCTGAGGGGTGACCTTACTGAGATTTATAAAATCTTGAGGGGCATAGATAGGGTAAATAGACAAAGTCTTTTCCCTGGGTTGGGGGATTCCAGAACTAGAGGGTATAGGTTTAAAATGAGAGGGGAAAGATTTAAATGAGACCTAACTTTTTCACATAGAGTGAGGTGAATGTTCAGAATGAGCTGCCAGAGGAAGTGGTGGAGGCTGGTATCTGGAGCCATATGCGAATAGGAAGGGTTCAAAGGGATTTGGGCCAAATGCTGGTAAACGGGAGTACATTAATTTAGGATATCTGATCGACATAGACAAGTTGGACAGAAAGATCTGTTTCTTTGTTGTACTGTTCTATAAATCTACGATTGTATGAGAATAAACAATTAAGGAATCATCTAATTAAAGCTTTTAATAGGCTGGAAGAGAGAGACTCTTGTTGGTAATGTCCTTTCATCTGGGCCAGAAGGTCTGGGTTCAAGTTCTTCCAGAGATGTCATAACACATTGCTTAAAATGATCTATTCAAGGATGAAAACATTTCTTCACACAATAAATCTGGAAATTTCCCCAATAAAGCTGTTAAATCTGGGGAATCAATTAAAATTTTCAAAGCTAAGGTTACGTGCTTTTTGATGGGTACATTATTAAACAATATGGAATCATGGTAGGTACATAAGTAAGAGCAGGCATGGTTTAATTGAAAAGCTGAAAAGAATTAAAGGAACAAATTTCCCCCCTCCCGATTCCTGGAATACTTGTAGTTTGATGTTCGAAAGTTAGAGCTTGTCCATAAGTTAGAAATGAAGAGGAATTTGGTTTTTTTGTAATATAACAGAATGTACAGTTTCAGCCATACTTCCAGAAATCTGCACAGTATTGTCCTTAAAATCATTTTATTTTCAGATCATTCCTTTGTTTTACTTTGGGCTCAGCTAAAACTATATGAGATAACATAAGTCGTGTCAAATTTAGTAAGCATAAATACTCAATGGAAACGTCCAGTGTATGCACCGGTGTTCAATGAGTGAAAAAAGATTTACAATTAACCAGAAACTATTTATCCAAATAATTGAGACTTTAATACAGGAGAGCCAGGTATGTGCTGGCATTGCAGTATGGAAATCAATGGACAGCAAACATACACATTCGCAGGAGGTGTCCCTAGCTCTGGATCCAGCTCTCTGCACACAATACTCCAGGTGTGGTCTCACCAAGGCCCTGGACAACTGCAACAACAAATCCCTGCTCCTGTACTCAAAGCCTCTGTCAATGAAGGCCACCATACCATTAACTTTCTTCACCACCTGCTGCACCTGCATGCTTACCTTCAGGACTGGTACACAAGGATGCCCAGGTCCTCTGCACACTCCCCCTATCCCAGTTTACAGCCATTCAGGTAATAATCTGCCTCTTTTTTTGCTTCTAAACTGAATAACCTCACATTTATCCAAATTATACTGCATCTGCCATTGACTTGCTCATCTCACCCAACATGTCGAGATCATGAAGGATCTCTGCATTTTTGTCACAGTTTCCCCTCCCACACAATCTGGTATCATCTACAACCACATCACCAGACAGGCGCAAAGGCCTTGGAGGGAGTGTAGCACACTTAGTTATGAGATTAAATGGCCTGGGATTGTTTTCACTGGTGTTTACTAGGTTGGTTTGACTGAGATTTTCAGAATGTGAAGGGAACTTGGCAGGTAGACATAAAATATTTCTGCTCCTTGGGAGCTATGGAATTGTCTGAAAACTGGTGGAATAACCTCTTCTGTACAGTAACAATTCTGTGATTCTAGAGCCACCAGGTGCACGCCAAGATGATTGAAGGTTGAAATTTGCTTCTGTAAATGACAATTGATGTCATGTTCTTTGTTAATTTTACATCTGAGATTGAGAATTTTTTGAGAGTTTGGTCACAGGCCAGGTTCGAGAAAGTAAATGTCCAAATAGTAAATGAGTTCTAGTGCACAGGATTTGAGCATTCACTATCCAGTCATAAACAAAAACCTACCTGGCACATGACCACCATACTTTGGAACCATTGGGGTGGGGGTGTAAAGTTTATTTTCAGGCTGTGGAAGCTCCTCTGGGCAACCTTTCAGTTTGTTTCTCACTAAATACTGAAAAGGAAATGTTCACAATCAGTCCTGTTTGAGATTTCAAATGGAAAAATAGCAAAACATTGCAGTGCGTGAGCTCTCTGTTCCTGTTATCACCACTTACTGTGATTCATTCAATGGAGGGGCAGGGGCCTGTCTGTGATGGGAACTACCTGATGAACATATTTGATTGGGCCTTGATTCTCTGAAGCTGATAGGACCCTGGTGTAACATGAGGACATCCCACACTGCAGGAATTTTAAAAAAGATAAAAGAAAAACGAAAGATAGTGGGTCACAGAGATCCCAACTGGACTTGCCACATGGAATCTCTGTGATCCATGGTCCTTTTTTATAATCCCTACACTGTGAAAGCAGACCATTTGGCCCATCAAGTCCACAGCAACCTTCCAAAGAGCATCCCACCCAGACCTACCCCACAATTCCCATGGCCAATTCACCTAAACTGCACACTCTGGGCAATGTAACACATCTTTGGACTGTAGGAGGAAACTAGCGCACATAGAGAAAACCCACACAGACACGGGGAAAAGGTGCAAACTGCACACAGACAGTCACCCCGAGGGTTGAATTGAGCCCAGGTCCCTGGTGCTGGGAGGCAGCAGTGTTAACCACTGAGCCACCATTCCTTTTCACAATGGTCATGCTGCAGGAGGGATTATGAGAGGCCATCAAGGGAATGATGGTTGTGTAGGATGACTACTGGTCCTGATCCTCCAACAGGAGCAGTCGACCTAATCTCATGTGGCTCTCATGCTCCCAGTCACCGTATCTGATTACATTAAGGTAATTGATATAATAGCATCTCGCTGACTGAGACAGATCAATGTGATGAGTCTACAGTGCATGTATAGAGCGTTATATGATCTCTGTTCCTGCACTTCTCATCCTCAGCTTGCACTGCTGGCTAGCAGCAATGTGGGAAACAGCTGAATAAGACAGTCAGCACAGAGCCTTTTCATCCTCAGAACCTCAGGGGTGTCCACACACTGTGACATATGGAATTGTGAGGGAGAGTTGAAAGCTGAGGGCGTAAACCCTGACCAAAACCCTGGAGAGGACTTCAAAGATGGCTGATCTTTCTAGTGACTCTCCCAATCAGTTCGTTCCCAGACAACTTTGCGTTCCTTTAGACTTGAGATTTTGGATGAAAGCTACCTTTTCAAACTGAGTAAGAGAGTGTGATCAACGACAATCTGAGAGCACCAAACTGTGAGTCTACTGAGATAACAAGGTGTGGAGCTGGGTGAACACAGCAGGCCAAGCAGCATCAGAGGAGCACAAAAGCTGACATTTCGGGCCTAGACCCTTCATCAGAGAGAGCTCTGAGATGCTGCTTGGCCTGCTGTGTTCATCCAGCTTCACACTTTGTTATCTCGGATACTCCAGCATCTACAGTTCCTATTATCTCTGAGTCTACCGAGCCTGTATCCTCAAGGCAGTCCTATAGAGAGACAAGACCAAGACAGCATATGCCACACAGGACAAAAAGCTGAATGGTTTCCACATCTGCTGAGCCAGACTTGTCCTCAGCATCTCTTGACAGGACAGAGTCCCCAACTCCAAGGTCCTGGAATATGTTAATTCCACCAGCAAACATTCATTGCTAAACCAATGATGTCTGCCCTGGCTTGGCCATGTACATCTGATGATGGCTGTTTACCATGAAGGTAAAGTTCAAGAGATGTGAAGTGAGTTCTGACAGGCTAGTTTTGAAGGGGAACCATTGATGGGGAGGTGCAGAGCTTGTGGGAAGGAGTGTCCAATGTGGAAAGGAAGCTGTTAAAGGAGATACCCCACAACGCCCATTCCTGCCCAAGACATGAAGCTCAGTCCCCAGGGTTTTGTCCTGCACCCCACCTTCTCCCGGCAATCAGGAAGGAAATGGTCAGTTATTGCCCAGTTAAGGGCTTCTACTGGGACAAGTAAATACTGACCAGCCTATACCTGGAATGTCACACTGTCAGACTGACCACAGCCTATGGTAAAGGAGAGATTTCTGATAGACACATTAAGGGAATTTTATGGGCACCCACCCTTTCAGTAGGGGATTGTAAAATCCAGCCTCCAATCTCAAACTCATTTGCTGTTGTCATTTATATTAGCTCCTAGTTGAAAAGTGGACTGAAGCTCAGATTCTGTGGGCCTCCTTTGCAGCTCATTTAACAGCGTGCAATCAAGTTACTTGACCCATCAAGTCCACACAATGTCCAAAGAGCATTCCACCCAGATCTACCCCCTTCCCCTGTCTGTGTAACCCTGCTTTTCCCATGGTTAAGCCACCTAGCCTGCTCACTACGGGCAACTTAACATGGCCAATCCACCTAACCTGCACATCTTTGGACTGTGGGAGGAAACCGGAACACCCGGAGGAAAGCCATACAGAGAACAAATGAACTCCATGTAGTCAGCCAAGAGTTGAATCAAACCCGAGTCCCTGGTGCTTTTGAGGCAGCAATGCTAACCACTGAGCCACTGTAACACCCCTGATGTAATCAGATAGACTCCTGAGATGACATTTAAACATCAAGAAGACAATGTCAAGGTGTGGGTAGCCTGGAGCTATGAAATTATATTGGTGCACCAAAGGTTAATTTAGAAAAGCTATCAATGAAAATTGGAATAAGGAAGGGGTTTACTGAAAGACACTCAATCTCTGAGGCTGAGCTTGCGAGATATCAGTACCTGTTTACGTTGAAACTTGTCCATGGCAGTCTTCGCCTGATCTTTATAAGTATGTCCAAACTCATAACCCATGTGTGGAATAAATCCCATGTAACCTACACCAAATAATTGTGAAAGGAGACAATATCATTCATTTGTATAAAACATTCATCTTGTAGTTGCTACAAAAGATTCTGTCATACAATGAAGTGCTCTTGAAGTCTCAGTACTGAGATTCTGTAAACCCTTCAGGTGGCAGTGGGGAGGGAAAGGAGCTACTGGTGCCGTCACTGGCAACAGTGCCTGTATAATGGGAGTCAACAAGAAATCATAATGCTGGGAAACCCTTTTAGGGTCCCTGGCTACATTGGTGCAAATTGAATCAGAATTCATTGCTCACCCCACCGCACCCTGTTTTTTCAACACCACAAAAAACCTAGGATGAACTTTCCTTCACCAGAACCAGTTCTGGCAGAGGTCTGTGTGTGTGTGTGTGTGTGTGTGTGTGTGTGTGTGTGTGTGTGTGTGTGTGTGTGTGTGTGTGTGTGTGTGTGTTGTGGGTGGGAGGCAGTGTTGGGGTTTGGGAGTATCTGTGTGTGTGGGGAGAGGGAGTATTGGGGGTGTGTGTGTGTGTGTGTGTGTGTGTGTGTGTGTGTGTGTGTGTGTGTGTGTGTGTGTGTGTGTGTGTGGAGAGGGAGTGTTGGGGTGTGTGTGTATGTGCGGAGAGGGAGTGTTGGGGTGAGTGTGTGTATGTGTGGAGAGGGAGAGTTGGGGTGTGTGTGTGGGGAGAGGGAGTGTGTTGGGGTGTGTGTGTGGGGAGAGGGAGTGTTGGGGTGTGGGAGTGTGTGTGGGGAGAGGGAGTGTTGGGGTGTAGGAGTGTGTGTGGGTAGAGGGAGTGTTGAGGTGTGTGAGTGTGTGTGGGGAGTGGGAATGTAGGGGTGTGGGAGTGTGTGTGTGGGGAGAGGGAGTGTTGGGGTATGGGAGTGTGTGTGGGGAGTGGGAATGTTGGGGTGTGGGAGTGTGTGTGTGTGGGGAGAGGGAGTGTTGGGGTGTGGGAGTGTGTGTGTGGGGAGAGGGAGTGTTGGGGTGTGTGTGTGGGGAGAGGGAGGGTTGGGGTGTGGGAGTGTGTGTGGGGAGAGGGAATGTTGGGGTGTGTGTGTGTGTGTGTGTGTGTGTGTGTGTGGGTGGGGGGGGAGAGGGCGTGTTTGGGTGTGTGTGTAGGTAGAGGGATTGTTGGGGCGTGGGAGTGTGTGTGGGGAGAGGGAGGGTTGGGGTGTGTGTGTGGGGGGGTAGAGGGAGTGTTGGGGTGTGTGTGTGGGTAGAGGGAGTGTTGGGGTGTGTGTGAGGGTAGAGGGTGTGATGGGGTGTGGGAGTGTGTGTGGGTAGAGTGAGTGTTGGGGTGTGGGAGTATGTGTGGAGAGGGAGGGTTGGGGTGTGTGTGTGGGGGGGTAGAGGGAGTGTTGGGGTGTGTGGGTGGGTAGAGGGAGTGTTGGGGTGTGTGTGTATGTGCGGAGAGGGAGGGTTGGAGTGTGTGTGTGGGGAGGGGTAGAGGGAGTGTTGGGGTGTGTGGGTGGGTAGAGGGAGTGTTGGGGTGTGTGTGTATGTGCGGAGAGGGAGGGTTGGGGTGAGTGTGTGTATGTGTGGAGAGGGGCTGATGGTGTGTGTGTGTGTGTGTGTGTGTGTGTGTGTGTGTGTGTGTGTGTGTGTGTGTGGGGGGGGGGGGGGGGGGTGGTGGGTGAGGGAGTGTTGGGGTTTGAGAGTATCTGTGTGTGTGGAGAGGGAGTTTTGGGGGGTGTGTTAATGGAGTGGGAGTGTTAGAGTGTGTTTGTGTGTGTGTGTGTGTGTGTGTGCGCGTGTGTGTGTGCGCGTGTGTGTGTGTGTGTGTGTGTGTGTGTTTAGAGGGAGGGTTGGGGTGTGTGTGTGTGTGTGTGTGTGTGGTGGGGAGAGGGAGTGTTGGGGTGTGTGTGTGGGTAGAGGGAGTGTTGGGGCGTGCGAGTGTGTGTGGGGAGAGGGAGTGTTGGGGTGTGGGCGTGTGTGTGAGTAGAGGGAGTGTTGGGGTGTGGGAGTGTGTGTGGGGAGAGGGAGGGTTGGGGTGTGTGTGTGGGGGGGGTAGAGGGAGGGTTGGGGAGTGTGTGTGGGGAGAGGGAGTGTTGGGGTGTGGGAGTGTGTGTGGGGAGAGGGAGTGTTGGGGTGTGGGAGTGTGTGTGTGTGTGTGTGTGTTTGTTAGTGGAATCACTCATTTTAATACACATGGACAAAGCGGGACACCAATTTGACTGGGATAATGTGGCCATCCTAGGACAAGCCAAGCAAATGCACGCACGAGAATTCCTGGAGGCACGTCACTCAAACCGGAACTCTATTAACAAACATGTAGAGCTGGACTCCATTTACCAACCACTAAGAAAGTAATCTGGAAGTGATGCCACCCACCGCAGCAAACCGAGATGTAAATAACAAGTCAGACAGAACACCGACGTTTCACTTGAGGCGCACCGATGATGCTACCTAGCATGGTGTTGAAACATTTGCAAACAAACCTACCTGCTCAGCAAGCATGTCAACAACCAGAAGCTCGTGTCCTTCAAAGTAAAGTTATAACTTTTCAAAACCTGTGGACAAATGTTTGTGTGGGATTAGTTCCATAAATGAATCACCATTTGGGTGAAGAAAAATGTTCCTGTGAACTTCCTTTCACCTGCTAAAACAAATAACATCCCATCCCATGGGACTGAAAGCAGAGTGCAGTCTGATGTGTTTAAACATGTGCTGTTTTAACTCAGATGTGACTGGATCACATGTTCCATGATTAAGTGGGATTTACCATCTCTCAGTATGAATTTGTTTTCACGATTGTTTGTGTCACATACCTGAGATATTTCTTCGCTGGAGTTCAGGAGGTTGGGTGGTGAACTCATGCTTGTGCTTGTACAAATGAGTCCAGACTAGTGGATCCACATTTGGAGCCAAAGGTTTCAGTGGCCTGTTCTCACCAAGTACTGCGACCTAAGAAAGGGAGCGTCACCATATTAGCTGCATCTTAAGATCTTGCCTGTGTTCCCAGTGGAAGTGTTAGTGTCCTCCGTGTCAATGTGTGTCATTCTCTGTCTCCCTTCACCCTAATCATTCATTTCTGGGTTTTCCAGGCCAGTGAATGAGAATATTACTGAACGTTAGTCACATAGTTACTCCCCTGTCTGATACTGTCACAACCAGTGCATTCATGTGTGGACAGGGTCCTATATTTTTTCTGTGAGCGTTAAACTGAAAGTGAAGCTCCCTTGACACTGACACCATCAAACACACCCAGGACACGTTGCACCTGATTAGAGGCAGTGTAAGTGTCCCAGTACTCTCTTAAACTGGAAATAAAGCTGATCCTAATCTTTTAAACTGAAAGTAAAGCTCTTTCAACACTATCTCCATCTGACGCTCTCAGAAACATAGAAGATAGGAGCAGGAGAAGGCCATTCAGCCCTTTGAGTCTGCTCCACCATTTTTCACAATCGTGGCTGACCATCTAACTCAATAACCTAATCCTGCTTTCTCCCCATAATCTTTGTTTCCACTTGCCCCAAGTGCTGTACCTAATCCCATCCTGAATACATTCAATGTTTCGGCATCAGCTACTTCCTGCGGTAATGAATTCCACAGGCTCACTACTCTTTGGGTGAAGAAATGTCTCCTCATCTCTGTCCTAAATGGTCTACCCCAATCCTCATACTGTGACCCCTGGTTCTGGACACAGCCACCATCAGGAACATCCTCCCTGCCTCCACCCTGTCCAGTCCTGTTAGAATTCTATAAGTCTCTATGAGATCCCCCTCATTCATCTGAACTCCAGCAAAAACAATCCCAACCTAGTTAATCCCTCCTCATACATCAGACCCACCATCCCCAGGATCAGCCTTGTAAACCTTCGCTGCACTCACTCGAGAGCAAGAGCATCTTTCCTCAGAAAAGGAGACCAAAACTGCACACAATATTCCAGGTACGGTCTCACCAAGGCCCTGTACAAACGCAACAACACATCCCTAGTCCTGTACTCAATACCTCTTGCAATGACGGCCAACATACCATTTGTCTTCTTTGCATGTGGTTAGATACAGAGTAAAGCTCCCTCTGATCTTTTAAACTTAAATTAAAGCTTCCTCTACCCTTTTAAATTACATGTAAAGCTGTCTCTACACTGTCCCCATCAAACATTCCCAAGGCAGGGGCAGCACAGAGTTAGAGACAGGGTTAAGTTGCCTCTACACTGTCCCCATCAAACACTCCCAGGATAGAGACAGCACAGGGTTGGATAAGACACATTTACACTTTTACTCTGTAAGAAAAGCTTTTAAGCTTATCTGGACGAAGCATCACAGTGCTGGATGAATGGAACATTGTCTGAATTCAGGCGTCTAATGTCAGCCTCAAGCACATCCAGATCAGGTCTAGAGCTCCTATTTGCAACTTAAAGCTTCCTCGACTTTGATTCAGGAGTGACGCCTGGACCCAGAATTGGAAGAGCTGCCATATACGGGGAATGGTCACTACTCCACTCTGACCTTCCACTATCATACAGCGTAGGAGATAAATCCCAGGAAGACCCAAGCTGTGGCTGCCTTCATTCATTTCATGTTGCCTTCTTACAACCAGAAATACATTCAGTCTGATTGAATTATAACACAAGTTGTTTCTAACTCCTCTGAACTAAAACAGATTAAAATGGAGTTGGGTAATATCACAAAAGATCAGTTTCTAAGCTACTTCTACTCACCGAGCCCACGTACATGTGCACCTGCCTATGTATGTGCAAAAATTAATCTTTCTGTTGCCCTCAGTTTCCTACAGCTCCTACCTTTCTCCTCCCATCCACGTAAGTGATGAGCACGGGCTCTTTAAGTTTCTGTGCATATTCCATTTGCTTTCTCCGTAAGTCCAGGCCACACTGGAGGGTCTCCTGGTAGTAGTTTCCACCATAGTTGAATGCCTTTTGAGGAACATAACCTGATGAATGAAGGATGCGGAAGTGTTACAATTCCAGTCCAGATCTTTGATATGGAAATGTTAGCTTTCACCACAAGGTCAATGAAATTCAAAGAGGTAGAAGGGTTTTTAATTTTGTTTGAGTCCAGTGGCCTGATCTAATTCAAGGTGATTTAAAGATTCTATAGGGTAGAAAGATAAGGGTTATATCCTCTGGTGAACGTTTCAATACTGAAGTTGATGGAGTTTTATGAAGGAGGATGTTTGATGAAATGGAACCAAGGAGCAACAGAATGCTACCTATACAGAGTGAAATGTGAAGAGTTGAGGTGAGTGTAAGGGTTTAGGGAAGTGGGGGAAAGAAGCCTTGCTGTGCCTTGCTGCCCTTACTATTTCCTCAGGTCCAGTGAGGGGCAGGGCTAGACCAGATGGAATGGTTCAGAAAGTGAGTGGGTACAATGGCAGCTGCTAATTGGTCAGTTAGTCCTGGTGGGCATTTCCAAACTATTATTTTGTGAGTTTTTGTTTAAGCAAAGGTAGGGATTTTTTTTAAAAAAGTCTTCTAAAGTTTTTACAGTTTAATTTGTTCAGTCAAAACAAACTAGCTATTAAATGGGCAGAAATGGCACTCAGTGGAGTGGTGTCGTCCTCCTGTCAAATGTAGGAGATCAGGGAGCAGTCAAGTGTGCATAGTGACTACATCTGCAGGAAATGTGACCGGCTGCGGTTCCTCTCAGACAGTATGAAATTGTTTGGAGCAGCAATTGGATGCTTTGAGGAGAATACTTTGAGGAGTCAGAGAGTGTGATAGATAGTAGCTTCAGGGAGGTGGTCACATCGCAGGTTCAGTCAGGTAGATGAGTGACCAGCAGGAGCAGTAGGCTGGTAATACAGGAGTATCCTGTGGCCATTCCCCTCTCAAACAAGTTTACCGCTTTGGATTCTGTTGGCGGGGGAAAAGGCAGCAGCAGCCAGACCTGTGGCACCATGACTGGCTCTGCTGTAAAGCAGGAAAAGTCCAACAGATTGGTTGTGATCGGAGGCTTTCTAGTCAGGGGCACAAACTGTTGTTTCTGTGGCCACCAGTGAAACTCCAGGATTGCATCCCTGGTGCCAGGGACAAGGACATCTCAGAGCATTTGGAGCTAGTTCGCAAAGATGAGCATAAGCAGCCAAAGATCACTGTGCACACTGGTACCAAGCACATAGGCAGAAAAAGGGATGAGGGCCTGCAGAGTAAATATAAGGAATTAGGCAGGAAGTTTGAAAGCAGCACCTCAAGAGTGGTATAGTCTCTGGTTTACTCCTGGTACCATGTGCTAGTGAGAGTAGGAAAAGGAGGACAAGGCACATGAATGTGTGGCTGGGGAGATGGTACAGGGGCATGGATTCAGACTGTTGGATCGTTGGGATCTCTTCTGGGCAGAGGTCACCTGTACAAGAGGGACAGGTTGCACCTGAACTGGAGGGGGAACCAATGTCCTGGTGGGGAATATTTAAACTTGTTTGAAAAGTTGTTGCGACTCTAAACAGTGGTGAGAGAAAAGAGAATGTTGAGGCTAGTACAGAAGCTAAAGTGGGCAAGTTAAACAGACAAGGCAGGCAAGATCATGGCAGGGAACAAGGGAAGACTGATGATTTAAACTGCATTTATTGTAATGCAAGATGCAGATCAACTCGGCATGGATGGGAAAATGGGACTGGAACATCATCTCAGGTAACTCACTGCTCCTGGGTACTCTTCCCTAGGATGGATAGAAGGGGAGGCAAGGGAGGAGGGGGAGAGGCGTTTTTGATTAGGAAAACATCACAGAGGATATTCCTGAGCGATCATCCAGTGAAGCTGTGTGAGTAGAACTGATCAGTTTGATGGAATTGTACCATTACTCCCATCCAGTTCTCAGCTGGAAATTGAAGAGCAAATATGTAGGCAGATCGCAGATTGCTGTAAAAATAGCAGAGTTGTAACAGTAACAGATTTCAACATTCCAAACATTGACTGGGGCTGTCATAGTGTTAAGGACTTGGATGGTGAGGAATTTATTAAATGTGTTCAGGAAAGCTTCCTCAATCAATATATAGATGGCCTTATTAAAAGAGGAGCAAAACTCAACCTCCTCTTGGGAAATAAAGCAGGGCAAGTGACTGAGGTGTTGGAGGGAGATCACTTTGAGACGAGTGACCATAATTATATGAGAGTTAAAATAATTATGGAAAAGAATAGATCTGGTCCACAAGGTAAAGTTGTAAATTGAGGCAAGGCTAACTTTGATGGTCTTGGATCGGGACTTCCAGAAGTTTGACTGGGGGAAGCTGTTTGAGGGTAAGGGATGCCTGGCAAGTAGGAGGCTTTCAGAAACAAGATAATGAGAATTCAGGGACAGCATGTTCCTGTTAGTGTGAAGGGCAAGGCTGACAAGAATGGGGATGACCAGAGATATTGAGGCCCTGGCCAAGAAAACGGAAAAGGCATAATAGACAGATGGGATCAACAGAATCCCTTGAGGATTGTAGGAGTACACTTAAGAGGGAAATCTCTTAAAAAGGGGGCACGAGATAGCTTTGGCAGATAGGGTAAAAGAGAATCCAAAGAAATTGTACAAGTATATTAAGGGAAAAAGAGTAACTAGGGAGAGAATTGGGCCCCTTAAAAGTCAGTAAGACCACTTATTGTGGAGCCACAGGAGATTGGTGAGATCCTAAATGAATATGTCTTGTCAGTATTTACTATGGAGAAAGACATGAAGCTGGGGAATCCGGGGAAGTAAATAATGATATCTTGAAAAGAGTCCACATTACAGAACAGGAGGCACTCAAGTTTTTAAAATACATATAAGTAAATAAATCTCCAGGCCCTGATCCAATGTATCCCGGGACATTGTGGGAAACTAGAGAAGAATTGCAGGGCCCCTAGCAGAGATATTGGTATCATTGACAGCAACAGGTGAGGTGCTGGAAGACTGGAGGGTAGCTATTGCATTTATTAGCTTGTGCATTTATTTAAGAAAGACTGCAAGGAAAAGTGAGGGAACTGCAGACCTGTGAGCCTAATATCGGTGGTGAGTAGGTTATTGGAGCTGATTCTGAAACATAGCATCTATATCCACCTACATGCAAGGACTGATTAGGGATAGTCAGCATAGCTTTGTGCTTGGGAAATTGTCTCCCAAATTTGAGTTTTTTGAAGAGCTGATCAAGAAGATAAATGAGGAAAGAGTGGTAGATGTTGTCTATATGGACTTTAGCAAGGCGTTCGATAAGGTGCCACATGGTAGGCTGGTTATTAAAGATCACTCACATAGGATCCAGGGAGAACCAGCCAATTGGATTCAAAATTGTCTTGATGGTAGGAGACAGTGTGGTGGTCAAGGGCTGTTGTTCTGAACTGGACACCTATGACCAGTGGTGTTAGGTACACTGCTGTTCATCATTCATGTAAATGATTTAGATGAGAACACAGGAGAAACCATTAGTAAGTTTGCGAATGACACCAAAATTGGCAGTATAATGGATCAGGAAGAAGGTTATCTTAGAGTACAACGTCATCTTGATCAGTTGGGTCAGTGAGCCAAAGAATGACAGATGGAGTTTAATTCAGATCAATATGAGGTATTGCATTTTGGTAAGACACACCAGGGCAGGACTGACATAGCTAATGGTAGGGCCCTGGAAAGAGCTTTGAACAGGAGACCTAGGGGTGCAGGAACATAGTTCCTTGAAGGTAGCATCACAGGTAGACAGGGTAGTGAAGGAGCTAGTTGGCACGCTTCCCTTCATCAGTCAGATAATTGAATACAGGATAAACAAACAGGAAGCTGGAAGAACACAGGAAGCCAGGCAGCAATTGGAGGAAAGGAGAAGGCAATGTTTCACGTAAAGAAGGGTAATACCCGAAGCATTGACTTCTCCTTTTCTTCAGATGCTGCCTGATTCGCTGTGTGCTTCCAGCCTCCTGTTTGTCCACCTTGGATTCAGCATGGGCAGTTATTTGTCTGTAAACTGAGTACAGGAGTTGAGACATGGGAGAGGCCGGGTTTGGAGTACGGATTACAATTGGGGAAGCAATGGCCGAGTGGTATTATCACTGGAGTGTTAATCCAGAGACCCAGGTAATGTTCTGGGGACCTGGTTTGTATCCCACCGTGGCAGATGGTAGGATTTGAATTCATTTTTTTTAAAATCTGGAATTAAAAATCTAACGATGACCATGAAACCATTGTCGATTGTCGGAAAAACACAGCTCGTTCACTAGTGTCCTTTAGTGAAGGAAACTGCCATCCTTACTGGACTCCAGACCCAAGCAATGTAGTTGATTCTGAACTGCTCTCTTGGCAATTTGGGATGGACAATGAATGCTGCCTGGCCAATGATGCCCTCATCCCGTGAATGAATAAAGGAAAAAGAATTCTGGTCACTCTGCTACAAGAAAGGTGTTATTAAATTGAAAAGGCTGCAGAAAGGGATATTACTAAGACTGAAAGGGTTGAGTTACAAGGGGAGATTGAATAGACTGAGACTCTTCTCCCTGGAGCATAAGAGGCTGAGGGGTGACCTTACAGAGGCTTATAAAACTAAGAGGAGCATCGATAGGGTATATAGGCAAGGTGCTTTCCCCAGAGTTGGGAAGTTCAAATCTAGAGGGCATATGTTCAAGGTGACAGGGGAAAGATTTAAAAGGGACCTAAGAGTCACCTTTTCAGACAGAGGGGGGGTGGTGAGCATATGGAACGAGCTGCCAGAGGAAGTGGTAGTGGCAAGTAACAGTGCAACACTTAAAAGGCATCTGGAATGGATACATGGATAGGAAAGTTTTAGAGGGACATGGGCCAAATGCCGGAAAATGGGACCGGTTCAATTTGGGAGACCTGACCATCAGGTACAGGTTGGGCTGAAGGGCCTGTTTCTGTGCTGTATACCTCTATGACTCTATGGTAAACGGGGTAAATACCGTCAACAATGATTAAACCACATGTGAAAAGGGGCTAAATGACCTCTGGTGTATTTCACTGTATGATGTGACATCCAGAAGTGGGGTTTAAACCAGGCTTCAGGTGCACAGGCCAATGGTTGAAGCAGGTTCTCCACAAGTTCTTTCGGAATTGAAAGCTTCCCATTTTGTCTGATGTTCGGATACACTGAAAACTGGCCGGTTAAAACAAAACATTTCAGTCAGAACTAACGTGTGCTACCTGAAGGAGTGCGGTTGGGTCAATTCCGATTCTGGGAGAGAAAGGAATGAGCACTGAAATGGGCACAGAACAGAAACCTGCTACTTCACTGTCACCAAAAACAGGAAATGCTGCAGAAACACAGCAGATCTGCTCAGCATCTGTGAAGAACTCCTCAAAAATGTAGATTCTTTTCCAGACACAAAGGGCTGTGTTTTATTCCCCTTTGGGAATCTGTTGGAATGTGGGTTTGGGGGAGCTACCCTTAAAATAGTGAGGGAAGATGGGGGAGGGGGCTGGATCGGGAATACCCACTATCTTCATGTCACTGTGCACTTTTTCCAATGATGGGTGAGGGCTAGATAGAAGCCCTCCTGCTCACAGTTCAGATTGTGAGGGAGGGGGTCTGTGTGGTGGGGACAGTGAGGGAGGGGGAACTGTGAGGGGCCAGAATGTGAGGGGGGCACAGTGAGGGAGGGGGAACTGTGAGGGGCCGGACTGCGAGGAGGGTACAGTGAGGGAGGGGGAACTGTGAGGGAGGGGGGAATGTGAAGGGCTAGACTTTGAGAAAGGAGGGACTTTGAGAGAGGGCAGTCTGTGAGAACGAGGGGGTGTCTGTGAGGAAGGGGCAAGCTGTTGGGGGAGGGACTGTGAAAAAGGGGATGACTTAGAGGGGGTGGGTGGCTTGTGAGAGAGCTGGTGATCCCAAAACTTCAGCTCATGAGCCCAGAGATAATGGGAACTGCAGATGCTGGAGAATCCAAGATAACAAAAGTGTGGAGCTGGATGAACACAGCAGGCCAAGCAGCATCTCAGGAGCACAAAAGCTGACGTTTTGGACCTAGACCCTTCATCAAAGAGGGGGATGGGGAGAGGGTTCTGAAATAAATAGGGAGAGAGGAGGAGGCGGACCGAAGGTGGATAGAGGAGAAGATAGGTGGAGAGGAGAGTATGGGTGGGGAGGTAGGGAGGGGATAGGTCAGTCTGGGGAGGACGGACAGGTCAAGGGGGCGGGATGAGGTTAGTAGGTGGGAAATGGAGGTGCGGCTTGAGGTGGGAGGAGGGGATAGGTGAGAGGAAGAACAGGTTAGTGAGGCGGGGACAAGCTGGGCTGGTTTTGGGATGCGGTGGGGGAAGGGGAGATTTTGAAGCTTGTAAAGTCCACATTGATACCATTAGGCTGCAGGGTTCCCAGGCGGAATATGAGTTGCTGTTCCTGCAACCTTCGGGTGGCTTCATTGTGGCACTGCAGGAGGCCCATGATGGACATGTCGTCTGAGGAATGGGAGGGGGAGTTAAAATGGTTCGCGACTGGGAGGTGCAGTTTTTTATTGCGAACTGAGCGTAGGTGTTCTGCAAAGCGGTCTCCAAGCCTCCGCTTGGTTTCCCCAATGTAGAGGAAGCCACACCGGGTACAGTGGATACAGTATACCACATTGGCAGATGTACAGGTGAACCTCTGCTTAATGTGGAAAGTCATCTTGGGGCCTGGGATGGGGGTGAGGGAGGAGGTGTGGGGGAAAGTGTAGCACTTCCTGCGGTGTCCGACCCCACCACCCTTGTCTGCCTTCCAGAGAGACCACTCTCTTCGTGACTCCCTAGTCCGCTCATGAGCCCACTTGGTTTCCCATCCTCCCCAACCCCCTCCCCCCTCCCACCCCTGATGATTTAAATAGTTGGTGGATATAAAATGCGAAGATAGAGAAAGTGAACTTAAATTCATTTCACAGAATATCTCTAAGCATCCTCTGTCTAATGAATTACTTTTGAAGAGTAGTCATGGTGGAAACACAACAGCTAATTTCAGCACAGCACAATCCCACAAGCACTAATGTGATATTAACCAGATAATCTATTGTAGTAGTATTCCTTGTGAATAAATATGGGATTCCTGAGGTAACTCTTTTGTTCTTCCAACAGATGCTGGGATTTTTATTGCCACCTGAGAGGGCAGGCTTATTGTCCCATCTGAGCTGTGGTATCTCTCTGCATGAGGGATGATCAGGACATCTAACATACCTCCTAGATACCTCCTTACCCTTAGTCCTCTGTTAACTTTACACATCTCAAGGCACATCATTACAAGAGTTGGGGAAGTGAAAGTACAGACCCCTGTCTCATCTCTTATTTAGCTGTGCTTCACCCAGCACTAGCTCAGGACTGTATTGGCATTTTCCTGTTGCCATACTGAAGGGACATTATACCCCTACACTAATAATGCCCAGCTTTATCCCACCACCACATCTGTCAACCCCTCCATTTTCACCAATATTTGGAAGAATAAAGTCCTTGCCTTTGTTCTCCACCACAAACTCCAGGCACCAGTCCATTTATTTTTCTGGGGCTGAGCTAGACTGCCTACAAACTTCTATCTGGCTTTGAGATAAACTTCAGGGTCACACACCCAGGCCATCAGTAAGATTGCCTACGTTTGCCTTCCAAAGATTTCCTGATTCTGACCGAACCTAAATTAATCCAGTGCTGATATCATCAACCTCAACTTTTTTATCTCAAGACCTGATCCTTCCAATGCACTCCTGGTCAGTCTCCCCTGGTCCACCAAATCGATGTTTAAAATCATTCCAAACTCTGCAGCCATGTCCTAACTCACTGAGAGGCCCATCATCCCTTTTCATTCTGACCTGCATTAACTCCCAGCCTGAAAAAACCTCTGATTTAAATTTTTCATCCTCGTTTTCAAATACCTATGTTTGTTCCTCCAAATCTAGCCTTGTATCCATCTTAAGCTATCTCCAAAACTCCAAAGTTCCCTCCCCAAACCTCTCTGTCTCTCCTTCCTCCTTCAAGATGCCCCTGAACAGTTAGGTTTTGGGTCAACTGCCCGAATATTTCCTAAAGTGAATTAGCATAGGATATTTTACTCTGTTAAAGCCAATGCAACCAATAGTACTTGTTACATGTATGATTCTGAATTTCAGTGTCATCTCCAAGTCTGAAATATGCCTCTTGAGGGCTGGAGCCCTGAGCTGAGCACATTTCCTCCGGATGGAGCCTAATCAATGCTCAGTACTGCAGAATTATCACTTCCCCACTTTGTATTCCAGTCCTTTATAGGTACAGTTGAGCATTCCTTTAGACTTTTACTTACCTTGTAATGTTTACCTGGATATCCTAATTCTGTGCAGTGTCCTCTTGATTCTGGATATCTAGACTGTATTGTAATCTGTACAGTGTAGGTATAGGGTGGCACCGCGGCTCAGTGGTTAGCACTGCTGCCTCAGTATCAGGGGCCATGGTTCCATTCCACTCTTGGACGACTGTCAGGATGGGTTTCCTCTGGGCACCTGGTTTTGTCCTGTGGTCCACAGATGTGCAACTTAGGTGGACTGGCCAACTAAATTGCCCATAGTGTCCAGGGATGGGCAAGCTGGATGAGTTATCCATAGGAAATAGAGGGTTATAGGGGGTGGTTCTGGGTGGGTTGATCTTCGGGGAGTTAGTGTGGACTCAATGGGTTGAATGGTCTGCTTCCACACTGTAGGAATCCTATGATAATCTCACCCATGCCATTCACCTCAGAGAGGCCTGCTTTGCCTTGTTTACACATACCCTGTAAAAGTGACAGTGCTGAGGGACTGCAATGTCAATAAAGATGGTTGTTGTTGCTTCAAAATGGGATGAAAATACTGACACTAAACCTGGGATGTTTGTGGGACCCATGCCCCGCTGTATGTGACTCACCAGTGTAACCTGGAACAAGTTTTTGTGGGTGGATCTGGTCCGACACATCGGGGGGACAGTAATCGCTGTATTCTGGCTGATAGTCAGGACCCCCAGTGGTAGGTGACAGGAGTGTGTGGTCAGCTTGAGCAGTTTTCGGATTCTTCAGGATATCGTGGGTTATCCTCCCGTAAGTCTTACCGAAACGGAATGGGATTGTGTGAGCGTATCCTGTATATCTGTAGGAGAGATACAAGCAAAACACATTCTGGAGTGTACTGTGGACTTTACTCAACTGCGAAGCAATGCAAACAATCAACTGTAGGTTGGTCCTTAATGACTGGGAATTTGATGGTAACTGTGCAATGCCCAGGGAATACAGGGCAGCTGCCACTCACTCTGACAAGTGATTGGTGACACTGTCCTGTACCTGACATCTCTCCACAAACCCACCCCCACACTCTCCATCAATTGTATTACTTTGTGCATATTTCTGAGAACAGATTAGCTTCTTGAGAGGCACAGTGACACCCCGTGCAGAGACCCAGTCTCCTTCAGTTGTTTCATAATGGCCTCTCCCTCATCATGAGTCCGAAAGTGGATAAAAGCTGCACAGTGTTCAGAGTTATTTGTGGCTTCTTGCAGACCAAAACAGTCAGCGTCCAAATGCAGCAAGACCTGGACAATATTCAAGCTTGAGGAGATATGTGGTAAGTGACATTTGTGCCACACAAGTGCCAAACAATGACCATCTCCAGCAGGAGGGAATCTAACCATGACACCTCATAACATTTAATGGCATCACAATCAGTGTAACCCCCACAAGATTGCGGCTGATCTGATTGTAACTTCCATCCTACAATCCCACCTACCACTGATAATCTTTCACCCCCTTGCTTAACAAAAATCTATCCACCTCTGCCTTTACAGCATTCAAGGATTCAGTTTCCATCGCCTTTTCAAGAAGAGATACAAAGACTCGCAATGCTTTGAGAGAAAAGAAAATGGCCTTACTTCTGTTTTAAGCGGTTGACCCCTGACTTTTAGCAGTGTCTCCTAGTTCTACATTCTCCCATAAGAGGAAACATTTTTTCCACATTCACCCAGTCAAGAGTCCTTGAGATTTTTGATGTTGCAATCAAGTTGTCTCTTACTCTTCTAAACGCCAATGGAATCAAGGCTAGCCTGTCTAGCCTTTCCTCTTGAGACGACCAACTTGGTCCAGATATTAAGATAACAAAGTGTGGGGCTGGATGAACACAGAAGGCCAAGCAGCATCTTAGGAGCACAAAAGTTGATGTTTCGTGCCTAGACCCTTCATCAGAAAATAAGAAGGGTCCAGCCCAAAACATCAGCTTTCCTGGTCCTCTGATGCTGCTTGGCCTGCTGTGTTCATCCAGCTCTACACCTTGTTATTTCAGCTATGAAGGCTGGGTTTTTTTACGCAGAGAGTGCCTGGAACGAACTGCCAAGGATGGTGATGGAGGCAGATATGATTGGGGCATTTAAGGGGCTTTTAAATAAGCACATGGAAGGACATGGACTAAGGGCAGGCAAAAGGGATTACTTTAATTTGGCATCATGTTTGGCAGAACACTGTGGGCCGAAGGGCCTGTCCCTGTGCTGTACTGTACTGTTCTATGTTCTGTGGTTAATGTGCTTCCTGGTTTCTTGTCTGTGAGAATACACCAATATGATTGGCTACTTGCCTTGTTTGACAGCATCACTGTTAATGGACATTTAGAGATCCCTATGATTTAGGACCAGTTTGAAACTGATGTTGGAAGTGAGTTAACTCCTCCACAGAGATTACTCGTTTTTGTGGGAAGTTTTCTCAATAGTCAGCAGTTTTATCTAAAAATAGATCAATGCACTGAATAATAGAGACCAGCATAGACCTTAAACAGGGAGGCTGAAAGGGCCAGTTGACCACTTTCCCCTCATGCTTCCAAGCTGATTTAGGAAACTATTCAAATCAAACCATAACAGCACAGAGATATTGAAAGACTGAGGCATGGAGGGCTAATCAGTGGTTACTGATGTAGAAACAGAAAACAAAGGAAATACTCAGCAGCCCAAGGAAGCACTTTTGGAGATAGAAACTGCACCTTCCAGGTCAGAACATTTCCGGTGAAAAGTCATGAAACTTGAACATTAACACTGTTTTTCTCTCTGTAGTTACCGAGAGACCTTCCAGCATCTATAATGTTGGTCACTGGTGCATATATCATAGAATGCCTACAATGTGGAAGCAGGCCATTTGGCCCATTGAGTCTGTACCGACCCTCTGAAAAGCATCCCACCCAGACCCACCCCATCCCTGTAACCTTGCATTTACCATGGCTAATCCATCTAACCTGCGCTTCTTTAGACAGTGGGAGGAAACCAGAGCACCTGACAGAAACTCACGCAGACACAGGAAGAGTGTGCAAAATCCACACAGATATGTGTTGGAGGCTGGAATTGAATCTGCGTCCCTGGTACCGTGAGACAGCAGTGCTAACCGATGGGCCACAGTACCACAATAGCAGATGGGAAGCACTGACATAGTGGTAACGTCACTGGGCTAGTAATCAAGGATCCCACGCTAACGGTCTGAGGAGATAGTAGGAACTGCAGATGCTGGAGAATCTGAGGTAACGAGGTGTAGAGCTGGATGAACACAGCAGGCCAAGCAGCATCAGAGGAGCAGGAAGGCAGACATTTCGTACCTAGACCCTTCTTCAGAATCAGTGATGATGTCTTCTTTTTTCTCTGAAGAAGGGCCTAGGCCTAAAATGTCAGCCTTCCTGGTCCTCTGATGCTGCTTGGCCTGCTGTGTTCATTCAGCTCTGCACCTTGTTATCCCTAATGGTCTGAGGAATTTAAAACTAGCCTCGTTGTGACCATGCATTAGGGTTAGAGTGTTGTTTCTAAATAAAAATAAGCATCTGGTTTCCTATTGTATATTTGGAAAGTAAAACAGCATTCCTCACCTGGTCTGGCTAACATGTGACTCCAGATCCACAACATTTGACTGCCCTCTGTGCAATTAGGGACAGACAATTAGTTCCTGCAAGTGATGCCCACATTCTGCGATTGAAAAATCTGTCACAAATCTGTCACAACAGTGGCTAATAACAGTAACCAGTGATGCTCCAGATTTATTACTCATTAACCAGTGCAAAGTTCATTCACCCAAATCTAACTCACTTTCACAATAGGGTAACATTCCAAATTTCTCCACAGAAGCAGAGTCAAAAAGGAAGAGAGAGCAAAACATAGAAGATATTTTTTAAAATGAGAATCTGGGTAAAAAGGGTGAGTTTTAAGAATTAGGCTGAAGCGCAAGAGAGAGAGATAGACTGAGATTTTGGGATGGCATTCCAGAATCTAGGATGTAGACTCTCGATGGTACAGCCCCCTACGTTGGAACAAAGTGAGTTGGGGCTGTGTGAGGGGTTGCCAGAGGCAAAGGGAAACAGTGGGCTAAGGCAATGAAGAAGTTCCAACAGAAATGCAGATATTTTAAAATTACAGTAAGGTGTAAGGTCAACAAGCACAAGGGCAATGTGTGAGTGAGCTCAGATAGATGTAGTACAGCTTCAGATAAGCTGAAGTTTATAGAGGGCACAATACAGGACGGCATCAGAACAGGAAAATAGTTTCATCTGCAGATGACAAAGGCAGGAAGGAAGGTTTAGATAAATGATAGATGAAATGGACTATCGGGGTGTGGTAATGGAGATGATTTGGGCTGGAGTACAGGCAAAAGACTTGACAGGGATGGTACAGAGAGGGCTGCTCATACAGTAAAGACTACTTTACTGGGAATCCGAAATCTAAGCAGAAAGTGTTTGAAATACTCAGCCAGTCAGGCATCCATGATATAGTAACTCATTGTTACAGGGTATGTAGAGAATCTTGTTACATCCCTTCTTAAGATGCTTCTGTTGCCTGTCTGGGAATGTGACTTACCCAGGTATATAATGTGGTTCTGGGGTGAAGAGCGTCTGTTTTTGAATATCCATCCTCTGGGTGCAGTCTCCTGTTGCAAATTACTGGATGTTCAGGAGCCTGAGGGCTATCTTACTGTCAGTGTAAAGCTGTTACTTAGCAACCAGCTTACAATACCCATGACAACAGCATTGGCACCCCTGCCAGTCAGCAGTCCTCAATCTACTGCTTGATGCTGGGACAATCTTTGGGCATCAGGATACACTCCCTGCAGCAAACATGATGGGCTCATCAATCCCCTTCCGGTCACACTGGCCAAAAGTATTGGTAGATAGTAGTGGTAATATCCTAAATACACCACACGATGCGGGCAATTCAATATCCCGTAAGCCTGCTTATCGTGGGAAAGCCCCTCTCCATCCCCCTCGACACTACTGTTTCAAAGAGAAATACTTCCCCCATGGTAGCCAAGCCTTTCAATCTCTTCTAGCGCAATACCAAGCAAGAGCTATGATACAACCTGGACTGGAATGTGTGGGAGTACACATCCTGACCCCAGCAGAGAGGCAAGCTCTAGATCAAGACCAGCAAGGATCTTCAGCAGCTGACCAGCCCCAGTCAGATGTTCAGGGAGGTCAAGAAACAGCGGCCCCTGACAGCACTGAGGCAGGTCCAATGGGGAGCCAAGATCCAGAACTCCAGCAGAAATGCCCGTGTGAGCTGGTCACTAAGAAGTGCTGCCCATGCAAACAACTCATGGAACGTGAATTAGCTAAAATGGCAGCATCGTGTCCGCAAGATGAGCAAGTGGTGGGAGAATCAGTGGTGGGAGAATCAGTGGTGCGAGAATCAGTGGTGGGAGAATCAGTGGTGGGAGAATCAGTCGTGGGAGAATCAGTCGTGGGAGAATCAGTGGCCCCATCACCCGTTGAACCAACAGAGAACTTAGAAGCTTCTTCGACCCAAGCAGAAGTAGAAACGTCACCTGAACCACCAGAGACCTTGGTAGCATCTCCTACCACACCGTTAGAGAACCTGGAAACCTCCCCAGAGCCACCAGAGAACTTGGAAATGTCTCCCACTGAGCCATCAGAAAACCTGCAAATATCTCCCGAGCCACCAGAGAACCTGGAACCATCTCCAACTGAGCAACTGGAGACTTTGGAAGTATCTCCTGAGCTTGGGGAGAACCTGGAAACATCCCCTGAGGCACCGGAGAACCTGGAAACCTCCCCAGAACCACCAGAGGTCATGGAGCCAGTGGAAAATCTGGAAACATCCCCCGAGGCACCTGAGAACCTGGAAGGCTCTCCCACTGAGCAAGTCGAGAGCTTGGAAACACCACCTGAGCCACCAGAGAACTGACACATCTTCAATATCATCATCATCATCATCAGGTATTCACACAGACAGCTTGGGGGGAGAAAGGACCTCTGCTAAAACTCAGAGATACGGGGAGTCTGGGACTCACTTTTTATTAGTGTAACAAATTAATGCCTTTACTACTTTGTCTAAATTGCTTGGTGTTACAGATTACACAATTAGACAGTTGTGGTGTTTCTTACCTGGCATCAGCAGAAATTCTGGAAAATTGTTCAATATGGTGCTGTCTAAGACCCCTCACCCAATTGACTTTAAAACGGGTCTAATGCGTCATGTTATAATACCACCTACAATCTTTGACAGCTAGGCACAGTCATGTTATTTCATACAGAAATGTGAGTAGATAAATTTCTCTCTTCCTCCAGCAAAATGACTTCCTACCTTTGAATCAGGCCTAGCAGTTAGATGGTCACATTAATGATCCAAGCAAACATTCAAAACACCAGCACGGCTCAAACAATGTTTTCAAAGGGCTCCTGATGTGTTGGACCCAGTTGAGCCATTACTGAATGGAATTCTGAAAGCAGTTGAATTGTTTTATGATATCATGCGGCAGGCATTCTGACATCAGAAATGAAGTGAGATGAATCAAGGTGAGCATAAGCTACTCAGTAATGCCAGACTGAGCAGAATTTGTGACTGTGTCTTCTAAAGCTGGGAGACATATTTTAAAACACTATGTCACGGAAACAACCAGAAATAAGGCTATGTTAAACCTCATGTTGTGAGACATTGTCAATTACTAATCTCATCTTAAAGCATTCTCTGGGGTAGAGTGACCATATGATAGAATTCTATGTGTCAGAATGACATGATCACATCTGAAACTCAATTTAAACAAAGTCAATATGATGGAGTGAAGGATGAACTATGGATTAGGAAATCAGACGAAAGGATGTGACCGTAGATAAGCAAAGGAAACATTTTTTAAAAACTGTAACTCTCAATTTCTTCAAAGAATCAAATCCACTCGAAATATAGGAAAAGCTCCAAACCACAACTGCCTAGTGACGTTAGATTACATTGAAAAAAAAACGCAATGTTGTCCGAGTCTATAAAAATTAATCAGCAAAAGAACGACCAAGAGATTAATATCAAAGGGAGAAGGCATATGAGAATATTCTAGAGAAGCAGTTGTAAGAGCTTTTACAATTACCCAAAAAGAAGAGGTCAGTGAAATAAATGAAGTATGTTAAGAGGCATGAATAGCAGAAATTGTAATAAAAATTAAACAAATACTTTGCGCCTACTTACACAGTAGAAAATAAACAAAAAGTACAGGAACAAAAGTCTAATGGCAATGAAGAACTGAAAGTCATTAATTTGAGACAACTGGAGGAAGGGTTAAGGTTAAGAGTTAACAAATCCCAGTATACGAGGATTTTTAAAGAGGTGCCTGCAGAGATGTGCATTGATTTTGCTTTTCTACCATTTGCTAGTTTCGAGAGTAGTTTATTGGAAGGTAAAAAACAATTCCAATGCTCAAGAAAGGAGGAAGAAAAGGAACTATGGGGTAGTTAATCTAACAGCAATAAGTAGGGAAAATGATGGGATTCCTGATTAAAATTGTGGTTAAATTGGAAATACAATACAAGCAGATAGAATCAGAAAAGTTTTATAAAAGGTATATCAAGCTAGATAAATGTATTAATAGCTGCACTACCCTTCCATCTACTGACAGGACAGTGCCCTGACTCCCTCACCCTCCCATCTGACAGGGCAGTGCCCTGACTCCCTCGCCCTCCCATCTACTGACAGGACAGTGCCCTGGCTCCCTCGCCCTCCCATCTACTGACAGGACAGTGCCCTGACTCCCTCACCCTCCCATCTACTGACAGGACAGTGCCCTGGCTCCCTCACCCTCCCATCTACTGACAGGACAGTGCCCTGACTCCCTCACCCTCCCATCTACTGACAGGACAGTGCCCTGGCTCCCTCACCCTCCCATCTACTGACAGGACAATGCCCTGGCTCCCTCACCCTCCCATCTACTGACAGGACAATGCCCTGGCTACCTCACCCTCCCATCTACTGACAGGACTGTGCCCTGGCTCCCTCACCCTCCCATCTGCTGACAGGAGACTGCCCTGACTCCCTCACCCTCCCATCTACTGACAGGACAGTGCCCTGACTTCCTCACCCTCCCATCTACTGACAGGACAGTGCCTTGACTCCCTCACCCTCCCATCTACTGACAGGACAGTGCCCTGACTCCCTCACCCTCCCATCTACTGACAGGACAGTGCCCTGGCTCCCTCACCCTCCCATCTACTGACAGGACAATGCCCTGGCTCCCTCACCCTCCCATCTACTGACAGGACAGTGCTCTGACTCCCTCACCCTCCCATCTACTGACAGGACAGTGCCCTGGCTCCCTCACTCTCCCATCTACTGACAGGACAATGCCCTGGCTCCCTCACCCTCCCATCTACTGACAGGACAGTGCCCTGGCTCCCTCACCCTCCCATCTACTGACAGGACTGTGCCCTGGCTCCCTCACCCTCCCATCTGCTGACAGGAGACTGCCCTGACTCCCTCACCCGCCCATCTACTGACAGGACAGTGCCCTGACTCCCTCACCCTCCCATCTACTGACAGGACAGTGCCTTGGCTCCCTCACCCTCCCATCTACTGACAGGACAGTGCCTTGCCTCCCTCACCCTCCCATCTACTGACAGGACAGTGCCCTGGCTCCCTCACCCTTCCATCTACTGACAGGACAGTGCCCTGGCTCCCTCACCCTCCCATCTACTGACAGGACAGTGCCCTGACTCCCTCGCCCTCCCATCTACTGACAGGGCAGTGCCCTGACTCCCTCACCCTCCCATCTACTGACAGGACAGTGCCCTGACTCCCTCACCCTCCCATCTACTGACAGGACAGTGCCCTGACTCCCTCACCCTCCCATCTACTGACAAGACAGTGTTTGATGGTTAACTGTTGCAGCCACTGCGAGGACAGATATTTTCTCCACCCAAAACACTATTTTCAGAATGTCTACTAATTTACATTTCTTTGCAGCCAGCTAACCACATTCCTGATGGCAGCTGCTGAACAGCAAAGACCAGCATTTGGAGACTACAATATAACGGTAAGCACATCAACTTCCAGAATAGCTACTGGCAGTTCAGAAAGTTCTCCTTCGCATTGATCAGAAAATAAAATTTTATTTGTGTTAAGTTTTTCAATCAGGATCTGTTAGACTGATTGTGAAAATCTGTGCAAGAGTTTGCAGTGTTGGAAATGGTGTTTATATTAGAGTTTGTATTAGAGATTGGGTTTTCTTACAGATTGTGTAAGAGAAAGTGTTGTGTTAAGCACTGTACTTGTGTTAGAGACTGTACGAAGTATGCTTTTGGATTCAAAGATTGTGTTGACGTTTGGATGAAGTAAAGTGGGGGTTGTGTGGAGGACCCATTGGTTCATAAACACCAGCACAGAGTGGCCAGACTGAATGGCCTCACCCTATATCATATATTCTATATTTACTCATACATGGTAGGGAGGTTACAGCAATTGTATGAGCTCCTGAATTTGATTTATTCGTCATGCCCCACCCCTTGCTTTCCCACCTTCTTTAACAAGTGAAGGGTGATCTATTTGTCACTAATTTTGGTGCCTAAGAAAGGCCTCACTGAATCTCTGCTCAGAACTCATTAAAGATCCTTGTTAAAACGTTGGAGATAAGAGTGAGCGGACATCTTGCCCCTCGAGTCTGCTCATTCAGCTAGATTGCAGATCAACATCTACCTTATTACTATTTCCTACTCTATCATCATAATCCTGCCATCTTCTCATTGTCTAGCGTGGACTCCACTGACATGATCAAACACTGATCTACTTGTTTAAAGGAGATGCCACATTGGTATAGGCTGACAAGACAGATGTCTTCCTTTGATACCTTGCCCTAAAAGTGTCTCCTCTGGCAAATTGCCTAAAGTTTCAGCCTCAGTAATGGATACACAGGTCTGACAAAAGGCTGAAGTGACAACTTCCTGATCTTCAGAGGTGACAGGATTTCTTTCCTGAGCAATAGCTGACTGTACAACATTGCGAAGTCGCCCTGCAGATTTACCATTAACCAGTCAAATATGATTGCCAAACTGTAACAGATATTCTTTTCGCACTCTCTTTCAGGGACACCACCAGGGAATGCTGCAGGCCCTTCATCCCTAGTTTAGGGAGAGTGGCATTTATCCTTCAACATACACCTTTTTGGCGATAAATGTGAGATGCATTAAAGAACCTCAGCAACAAGAATAAGTTGTCTCCCTGCTGTTTTTTAAACTTAGAAATGAAGGCTTCATCAATTTAATGGGGGCTATGGAGATTTTGTAGAGACTGTGTTCTTTTACAGACTATCATTTATCTGGGGCCAATGTGTATCAAAAGGTCTCTGATGATATTTATTGTATTGCTGCATTGACTAGATGGTTTGTTCTATTGAATGGGTTTCTCACAGTTATTGGGGTACGGATGTCTCTGACTGGGCCAGCATTCATTGTGCATCCCTAAACGCTACAAAAAATAGTGCTGAGCTGCCTTCTTAAACAGTGATAATGGGAACTGCAGATGCTGGAGAATCCAAGATAATAAAATGTGAGGCTGGATGAACACAGCAGGCCCAGCAGCATCTCAGGAGCACAAAAGCTGACATTTCGGGCCTAGACCCTTCATCAGAGAGGGGGATGGGGTGAGGGTTCTGGAATAAATAGGGAGAGAGGGGGAGGCGGACCGAAGATGGAGAGAAAAGAAGATAGGTGGAGAGGAGAGTATAGGTGGGGAGGTAGGGAGGGGATAGGTCAGTCCAGGGAAGACGGACAGGTCAAGGAAGTGGGATGAGGTTAGTAGGTAGGAGATGGAGGTGCGGCTTGGGGTGGGAGGAAGGGATGGGTGAGAGGAAGAACAGGTTAGGGAGGCAGAGACAGGTTGGACTGGTTTTGGGATGCAGTGGGTGGAGGGGAAGAGCTGGGCTGGTTGTGTGGTGCAGTGGGGGGAGGGGACGAACTGGGCTGGTTTTGGGATGCGGTGGTGGAAGGGGAGATTTTGAAGCTGGTGAAGTCCACATTGATACCATTGGGCTGCAGGGTTCCCAAGCGGAATATGAGTTGCTGTTCCTGCAACCTTCAGGTGGCATCATTGTGGCACTGCAGGAGGCCCATGATGGACATGTCATCTAAAGAATGGGAGGGGGAGTGGAAATGGTTTGCGACTGGGAGGTGCAGTTGTTTATTGCGAACCGAGCGGAGGTGTTCTGCAAAGCGGTCTCCAAGCCTCCGCTTGGTTTCCCCAATGTAGAGGAAGCCACACCGGGTACAGTGGATGCAGTATACCACATTGGCAGATGTGCAGGTGAACCTCTGCTTAATGTGGAAAGTCATCTTGGGGCCTGGGATAGGGGTGAGGGAGGAGGTGTGGGGGCAAGTGTAGCATTTCCTGTGGTTGCAGGGGAAGGTGCCGGGTGTGGTGGGGTTGGAGGGCAGTGTGGAGTGAACAAGGGAGTCACGGAGAGAGTGGTCTCTCCGGAAAGCAGACAGGGGTGGGGATGGAAAAATGTCTTGGGTGGTGGGGTCGGATTGTAGATGGCGGAAGTGTCAGAGGATGATGCGTTGTATCCGGAGGTTGGTGGGGTGGTGTGTGAGAACAAGGGGGATCCTCTTTGGGCTGTTGTGGCCGGGGCGGGGTGTGAGGGATGTATTGCGGGAAATGCGGGAGACGCGGTCAAGGGCGTTCTCGACCACTGTGGGGGGAAAGTTGCGGTCCTTGAAGAACTTGGACATCTGGGATGTGCGGGAGTGGAATGTCTTATCGTGGGAGCAGATGCGGCGGAGGCGGAGGAATTGGGAATAGGGGATGGAATTTTTGCAGGAGGGTGGGTGGGAGGAGGTGTATTCTAGGTAGCTGTGGGAGTCGGTGGGCTTGAAATGGACATCAGTTACAAGCTGGTTGCCTGAGATGGAGACTGAGAGATCCAGGAAG
This sequence comes from Stegostoma tigrinum, assembly GCF_030684315.1. Lineage (NCBI taxonomy): Eukaryota > Metazoa > Chordata > Chondrichthyes > Orectolobiformes > Stegostomatidae > Stegostoma > Stegostoma tigrinum. The sequence goes on along the minus strand of NC_081382.1, from coordinate 2,827,856 downwards.
GTGAGGGATGTGCTGGAGATGGCCCAGGTGAACTGAAGGTTGGGGTGGAAGGTGTTGGTGAAGTGGATGAACTGTTCGAGCTCCTCTGGGGAGCAAGAGGCGGCACCGATACAGTCATCAATGTAACGGAGGACGAGGTGGGGTTTGGGGCCAGTGTAGGTGAGGAAGAGGGACTGTTCCACGTGACCTACAAAGAGGCAGGCATAGCTGGGGCCCATGGCCACCCCCTTAGTCTGTAGGAAGTGGGAGGAATCAAAAGAGAAGTTGGGCCTCCTGCAGTGCCACAATGATGCCACCTGAAGGTTGCAGGAACAGCAACTCATATTCCGCTTGGGAACCCTGCAGCCCAATGGTATCAATGTGGACTTCACCAGCTTCAAAATCTCCCCTTCCCCCACCGCATCCCAAAACCAGACCAGTTCGTCCCCTCCCCCCACTGCACCACACAACCAGCCCAGCTCTTCCCCTCCACCCACTGCATCCCAAAACCAGTCCAACCTGTCTCTGCCTCCCTAACCTGTTCTTCCTCTCACCCATCCCTTCCTCCCACCCCAAGCCGCACCTCCATCTCCTACCTACTAACCTCATCCCACCTCCTTGACCTGTCCGTCTTCCCTGGACTGACCTATCCCCTCCCTACCTCCCCACCTATACTCTCCTCCCCACCTATCTTCTTTTCTTCCATCTTCGGTCCGCCTCCCCCTCTCTCCCTATTTATTCCAGAACCCTCACCCCATCCCCCTCTCTGATGAAGGGTCTAGGCCCGAAACGTCAGCTTTTGTGCTCCTGAGATGCTGCTGGGCCTGCTGTGTTCATCCAGCCTCACATTTTATTATCTTGCCTTCTTAAACAGTTTGTTCAGAATAGTGTTAAGCTTCAGGCTCCTTGAGTTAGGGTTTGCACTCATCCAGGCAAGTGAGGCTAATATCTGATTAGTCGCAGTTTGTTAATATCCTTTTTAAGAAAAAGTATTAAAAGTATTAAAAAGTAAAAAGGTTAAGAAAAAGTATCTGGTCATTATTAAATGTCTGAATACATATTCAAAGAGCACCTGTAAATTGGGGTCTGGAAGGTACTGTGAGGTTAAGTAGTCAATAAACTCTAATAACAAAGGAAGGTATGTTGATTTTCTGTCTCACTCAAGGTTTTGGATGCAAATTGATAGAAACCCTCTTTTTATATCCATTTTACACAATGCAAGCCAGCAATCAGAGAATAATATGACATTCAGCAAATAGACACTTCCAAAGAAATGTTTTATTTGACTGTTCCAAAATTACTTGCATACAACAGTGCCTAGCAATAGAGTAGAGCTTGTTGCAAGGTTTCCAGTAGGTTGTTCAGAACAGTTTTATTTGATGTGCTGTATGTCTGTTAACCTCCATTTAATTTCATTTGTATGTTACTGTACAAGTTGTATGTGTATTGTATTATTGTGAAGTGTATTGTTGTTTGTTTATAATCGTGCAAACTGAAGTTTCTTCTCTTAGTAAATACCTGAGAAGTCACACTTGCTTCATTTTTTAAAAAAATTAGTTTCTAGAGTCTAGCCAGATTGTAACCTAAACTTGGGGACTCTTCTGGGTTTGAAATACCTATCCCGCTTGGGTCTAGGGTCTATTTGTTCTGACATGATCATGACATCAATGATGACATTCCTCTAATTATCATGCTAACCCAGCACTCCTCACTGGAGCTGATGGAGCTGCGTTCATTCAAGAAGGAGCAGCTCATGTTTTTATTACACCCCAGTGAGTCAAGAAGGGAAAAAGGAAGAAAAAGGAGGTGAAAAACCCCCCATCCTTCATCCTTCTCCAGTCAGTTTGAAGCAGAACTCTATTCACGAGGAGGCAAACCTTGTCAACAGCAAATATTCTGCATGTCCTTCAGGAAGTCAGCAGGAGCTTGATGGCCCTGGTGCAACAGACTGTAGTGGAACAAGACTAGGGTAAAATAGAAATAGTTTGCTGGTAGAACAAAACTTGTGTAGGAGTGTAGTTTAAGAGGTTAATTGCTATTATTCTAATTATCAGTGGTGTCAACCGAGGCCGTATCACAGGGAGATGGAACCTGAGAAAGATTCTGTGGAACTTTTAACAACAGTTTACCTTAAAAATAGTCTAAATAGCCACTAAATGTTCAGTAGGTTGCACTAGTTCTCTTCCAGTTCCATCAAGGATGTGCAAATGCCAGCTACGATTTTAATGCATTGTGCAGCAGGTAAGTCCTGTTGCATTAAATGCAATTACACATATTGTATACTTGTTCATTCTGCTGATATGTGTGAATGATGTAGTCACTCTTAAAACTTTAGCAGTGAAAGCTTCCTGTCCTGACAATGACACTTGACAGAGAGAGAGGTAAGCAGTGATGTGTGGATCCTTCTTACTGTGACCCTGTTGGGCATTACACAATGTGTAGCTACCTGGAATATCCAGACATTAACCTTGGAGAAGATAGACAGGACATTGGTTTAACAATCCATTCTGAAAGGTGACACCTCTGGCAGTGCAGCGAGGAATGGAGGGATCAGTCTGGACATGAGTCTGTGACTGCAGATGCTGCAGAGCCTGATATAACAAGGTGTAGAGCTGGACAAAGACTGCAGGTTCTTCTAAAGAAGGGTCTAGGCCTGAAACATCAGCCTTCCTGCTCCTCTGATGCTGCTTGGCCTGCTGTGTTCATCCAGCTCTACACCTTGTTATCTCCAGTGGTGCTGCTTTCCCATTTATGGAGTATCTGAATAGATCAGTAACATGTGATGAGTCTGCCCAGCTACGGAGGGCAGATACTGCAGAGCCAGCAAAGAGAATCTGATATTGTCTCACTGCACACCCTGACAGCTCATTGTGCATGATGTGAGGGAGGGTGACGTGGTTAAAGAGTAACTCAAGCAGAGTACAGAGTATGATGCAAAAAGGATACAACAGAGAGTGAGTACTTTGTTGCACTGGTGCAACTCAATTTCCAAACAGCCCGCAGGTCTGATAGAAAGACAGACTGCTAGATCAGCATTGGCAGACTCTGAGGCACTGGCATGTCTTCTATTGGATTCAAGAAGGGAAGTGTCACAATGCAGCCCTGAAGCCTCTCCTCACACCCCAGATACAATGATGAGCATTGTGCAGGAAAGCACATCCACTGAGAGCAGGTCATCACTGTCAAGGTGGGACAGAAAGCCAAGATTCTGTCGATGCTGATGGGGCAGTGAGCTGGGCTATCAGTTGGTGAGGCAGAAAGATCCCCTTGTCAGCAAAATTAAAGGTTCCTGGAGACAGTTAAGAGTAAACTCTGCTGGACTGTGATTTACAAGCATTAATAAAATTGCTGCAAGAGAGGGAAGCTGCCAAGTGGATAGTTATTAGGAAGATATTAGCAATATTATCAGTCAGAAATTGACGTGCTGACAAACATGTTTATCACAAACATACCTGTATAGCTACTGACGAAATGAGCACAACACTGATGATCCCTTGCCAAAGGGTTTAACTTGAGAAATTACTCATTATCTTTGAAATTACTGCACAGGAAACAGCACCATGGCCATAAAGGGGAGATAAAGACCTTCTTATCTGTCTAATCAAAGGTCAGGCACACAGTAACCTGAAGGCACAAACCAACAGGTAAGACAACATCCAGGCAGCTCTGTACAGTCAGAACTTCTGCTGACAATTGCTTGATTTGGAGCCAACACTGAACCAGTAGTGACCGGGATTAATGAATTGAAATGATCTGAGCAAGCTCAGACAGTGAGTGAAACATTGGCCCATATAGTTAATGGCTAAAGGTATATGGCCATGGGACCGGTGGGAAGGGAAGTTCATGCAGATGGGAATGTATCTGAGGTGTTGGGTAGACTATACAGTACCTGCAGAGAGTGACAGCTGATCCTATAGAGGTTACAGATGAAGTTCACCTGTTTGCTGAAATTGACATAACAATTTGAAGACCAGACTCCCTGAGAAATGGATGGATGATGACTCCTCACAGATGTGCACTTTCTATGTTCACTGTGTTATCATAGCAGTGGCTTTCCTTTGATGGAGCGTGTTTCTGGGGCTGGTCTGTTATGGACTTCTGGGAATTGTCTGTAATTGGCCGACAACATTGACAACAGCAGTGGGCACAGCAAGCTGTCAGGACTCTGTCCAGTGGGCTGAAAGAGTGCATCCAGAGGGGTAGGAAGTCCCAGGACCGCAGCTTCGAGGGCAGAATTTGGGGGCATTTCTTTTGGATGACGTTGATGATGACAACAAGGATGACGATGATGAGGATGGGCCCAGCAATGGCTCCTAGCACTATCCAACCTGCCATGGACAACCCAAAGAGAGTCCCTGGGATCAGGATGAAACTGAGCAGCAAGTACATGATGGGAAACCAACGATAGCGAGCAGTAACATTCCCAAACACCTTGGCCAACTGGATCGGGATTCGCATGTGTGGAATACAATACCAGATGAGAATTCCAGCCAAGTTAAAAAACAGATGGATGAGGGCAACCTGAAAAGGGAGAAGTGCCATCAGTGTGAGGACAGTTAGCTCATTAAAATGACATAGAATGGTCATCAATCTTACAAATCTCTGCAATCCCCGTCCAACCAGCTCCTACAGAACTCTGTCTTAGAGTCACAGGGTCATGGAGTAATACAGCATAGAAACAGGCCCTTCAGCCCAAATTGGTCCATGCTGACTATCATGTCCCACTCAGCTAGTTCCAACTGCCCGCATTTGGCCCATATCCCTCTAAACCCTTCCCATCCATTTACTTATCCAAATGTTTTTTAAATGTTGCTGTTGTAGTTGCCTAAACCAGTTTCCCTGGCAACCCGTTCAAGATACGCACCACTCTCTGTGTGAAGAAGTTGCCCCTCAGGTCCTTCTTAAATCTTTCCCCTCTCACATTAAACCTGTGCCCTCTAATTTTTTAATTCCCCATCAGTGGGACCATCTTATCTGTGTCCTTTATGGTCGACTCACATTCAGGGAAATCTCCAGACCAATTCCTCAAAAACTAGACTAATTTTGAGATTCCATATTCTAGACCAGGGAATTCCAAGCTCTTGTCTCATTGGCTATTTAGATGGTTACCACGGAGTCCCCGGAAGCAGATATCAAATTCTGATTGGTGTTTGTGTTGAGCTGTGTAAATAACTCAAGCTGTTCCTACTACCCTTACTGAATAACAGCGCATGGGAGTGCCCTTTACAAACCTCCAGGAGATACAAATTTTAACCCATGTGTTAAATGAACACTTGTCTTCTGTCTTCACTCTGGAGAAGGAGAATGTTGGTATGGAATTCAGGAAAAGAGACTGTGAGAAACTTGCACTGTTTGACATAGGAAATGGGAGGTATTGGAGGTTCTGTCAGGCTTAAAAAACAGGCAAGTCCCCTGACCCAGGTGAACTACATCCCAGGCCACTGTGGAATGTGAGGCAGGTAACTGCAGGAGCTCTGACACAAATTTTTAATTCTCTGGCCCTGGCGTAAGTGCCAGAGGTCTAGAGGATGGCTAAGGTGCTTCCACGCTTTAAAACGGGTGATAGAGATGAGCCAGGGAATCTCAGACCTGTGAGTCTCACATCAGTGGTAGCGAAACTACTGCAGAAAAGTCTGAAGGAGCAAATCTATACCCACTTGGAAAGGCGTGGGTTAATTAGGGATAGTAGAGGGCGATCATGTCTAACAAATTTGTTAGAATTTTTTGAAAATGTGATCAGGTATGTGGATGAGGAAAGTCTATGTAGTTTATATGGATTTTAGCAATGCTTTTCACAAGGTCCCACATGAAACACTGATTGATAAGGTTAAAGCACATGGAATTGAGGGAAACTTGTCAAGATGGATCAGGAACTGGCTTAGTAATAGGATACAAAGTGTGGTGGTAGAAGGCCATTTGAGTGACTGGAGTCCAATGTCCAGCGTTGTACCACAAGGATCTTCCTGTTTGTTACACATATAAGTGAAATAGATGAAAAGCAAGTTTGCAGATGACACCAAGATTGATAGAGTAGTTAATTGTGAAAAAGATGGTTGGTCGGATGGGCAGACCAGTGGCAGATGGTACTTACCCCTGATAAGTGTGAGGTTTTGCACTTTGGAAGAAGAAACAACATGAGGGAGTATTTAATGAACAACAGAACACTGGGTATCTTAGGGGAACATGGGGATCTTGGGATAATTATTCACAGAGCCTGAAGTCAGCCGTGCCCATCAATAGGATAATTAAGAAGGCATATGGGACACTTGCTTTCATCAGTTGTGGCATAGAGTAAAAGAGCAAGGAGATAATGTTGGAGATGTAGAGCATTGGTCAGGCCACAGCTGGTGTACTGTGTGCAGTTCCGGTCACCTCACTATTGGAAGGATGTGATAGCAGTAGAGGGGGTGCAGAATGTAGCCCGGGATGGAGAAATTGAGCTGTAAGGAGAGACTAAATAGGCTTGGACTGCTTTCTTTAGAGCAGAGAAGACTGAGAAGATATATTTTGTGAGAAAGAAAGCTTTTTCACTCAGCAGTTGGTGGGAATCTGGAATGCACTGCCAGGGAAAGTAGAGGAGGCTGGAAACCTTACCACATTAAAAAAAAATTTGGATGAGCAGTCCAAATTTCATAACATTCAGGAAATGGGGCAAGTGCAGAAATAGCACACCTTCAGTGGTAGTCATGTTGATGCAGATTCAGTAGGCCAAAGGGCCTTTTCTGCACTGAATCTATGCATCTATAAATTGCACCTGGGGTATGGGGCTTAAGTTTGGTCCCCTTCCTTCAGGAGTGATGTGGATGTGTTGGAGGCAGCTCAAAAGGGGGTTCACGAGACTGATTCCAGAGATAATGGGTTTGTCATATAAAGAAAGATTGGGCAGTTTTGGGCTGTGCTCCCTGGAGTTTGGAAGAATGAATGGAGGCCTAATTGAGGTATTAAGATATTAAAGGGAATTTACGAAATCGATGTAGACAGTATGGTTCCTTGCTAGGGGAATCTAGAATGAGAGGTTATAGTTTTAGGATAAGGGGTAGCAGATTTAAAACAGAAATTAGGAGATAGTAGGAACCGCCGACGCTGAAGTATCTGAGAACAAGGTGTAGAGCTGGATGGACACAGCAGGCCAAGCAGTATCAGAGGGGCAGGAAGGCTGACATTTCAGTTCGAGACCCTTCTTCAGAAAAATGCAAGAAAGGTGACGTTTTGAGTCGAGACTCTTCTTCAGAAATTACTTCTCTCAAAGGGTATTGAATCTATGGAATTCACTACCCCAGAGTTCAGTGGATGCTGGGACATCGGGTAAATTTAAGGAGGAGATAGACAGATGTTTAGTTGATGGGTTAAAGGCCTGTTGAGAGTGGGCAGGAAAGTGGAGTTGAGGCTGAGATGAGATCAACCAAGATCGTATTCAATGTTGGAGCAGCCTCAAGGGGCCGATTGGCCTAGTCCTGCTCCTAGTTCTTACGTTTATGATCTTGAGTAAGGAATCGAAATACTAACGAGTTCCCTGGGGTCAGAGGGTTGGAGTTGTATTCCTGTTCCGTTTACTTGTTCCCCAAATTCCTTTTCCTTATTCCCAGTGCAAAACTACATGACACACACGTGATATTCTCTAATTTGTACCTTCTGTGTATCCCAGTCTGCATTTCTTCCTACCTCTCTCTCATATGTAGGATCCACTTTCACTTGTTTTTTTACACAAATTTCCAATATTCATATAATCATGAAATGTTTACAAGGCAAAAGGAGCCCATTTGTCTCAGGTATCTGTTCCACTTGAATAGAATTAATCCGGTCAACCCTCAGTTTCCAGCTCTTGGTCCCTATTCCTGTCATTTATGGCTCGTCAAACACAAACCCTTTCAGTGTGATGAGGGCTTCTGGCTCTTCCGCAATCATATCCCTGTGAGTGAAATACTTTTCCTCAACTCTCCCCCAGACTTGCCAGTTGAGGCAGGTACAATAGCAACATTTAAAAAAAAAACATTTGGATAGGCACGTGGACGGGAATGGTTTAGAGGGATATAGACCAAATGCTGGCAATTGGAACTAGTTGAGTGGGCATCATGGTCAGCATGGATCAGTGTGGGCTGAAGGGCCTGTTTCCTTGCTGTATTACTCTGTGACTCACTGTCCAGGGAAGTGAGCCCTTTCTTTGAACTCTCCCACAGTGCCTCATAATCTTGTACACCTCACTTAAATCTCACCTCAGCCTCCTATATTCCAAAGATATTAATCCCAGCCTGTCCAAGCTTTCTTCATCATTAACTTTCTTCCCTCCTGCCAACACCTCTGTAAACCTCCCCTTAACCCTGACAATGTGATCAGATCCTCCCTTCAATATAGTGACCAAAACTGTGAGCAATACTCTACTGTGATTTTAACTGGTGTTCTATGCAGTTCGGTCCTGGCGGTAACATTCTCGGTCTCTGCTAAGGAGGGAAAATATCCCCCAAGCCTTCTCAACCTTTTCTAATTGCCCTGGTACCTTCAGAGACCTGTGTTCCAAAGTGCCTCATTTCTTCCACACTTGTCAATCTGCACCCATTTGCTGTTTATTCAACATTGTCTTACACTTTATTGCAATTTATAAATTCTTTAGTTGCCCATTCATAGTCTTAATTGTACATCTAACTGTCAGTTCTCCAAACTGAACTGTTCAGTATTGTCCAACCCCGGATTATGTCCCTGATCCCAAATTTCAGACTCAGCCCTGTGTCCCTCACCTCATAGGTTAGTTTCATGGCCCAGTCTTTTGGGTGGAATAAGGAATGGCTGCTGGTTACCACGGAAACATGATCCATCAAAGTGAAAGGAGTGAAATAGCAAAGCACTAACAATTGGAATAACATGCAGCACGGAGCAGATGGAGGGGGAATGGGAAAGGGGTTCCTGGCTTACTCAGAATTGCTAACAACTTTTAAACATTGAGAGAACCTTCATGTGGTGTATGCTGCACTGATGGGAACGTGTGAGAACATAAGTGAGCATTTACGAGTGAGTGTGTGAAGGTCTGTCGCAGAGTATGTGCGAGTGTCAGCAAGTGTGCGAGAGAATAAGTCTGAGAGTGTGTCTGAGCGTGAGAGTCTATGAGTGCGTTGGTGAGTGAAAACGTGAGTAAGAGCAGTGTCTGTGTGTGACTCAATGCGAGGATGAGTGTGACGGTGTGAATGTGTATATGTAAGAATGTGAAGGAAAATGTGTGCAAGAGAGTGTGAATGAGAATGTATGTGAGCATGAGAGATATGCAAGTATGCATGTGAGAAGTGTGTGAATATGTGAGAGAGAACCTGGGAGAATTTGCAACAGATGCATGAGAATGAGTGTACAAAAGGATTTTTGCAAGAGAGAGAGAGAGAGTGTGTGCATGTGTGTTTGTGTGTTTGTGTGTGTGTGTGTCTATGTCTGAAAATGAGCATGTGTAAGTCAGTGTAACAGTGAGTGTGTCTCTGAGAATGAATGAGTGTGTGTGAATGTGAGAACGAGTGTGTTTCTGAGAATGAGTGTGTGTGTGAGAGTGAGAATGGGTATGAAAGTGTGAGTGTGAAAATGAATATGGAGGTATCAGTGACTGTCAATGAGAATATAAGCATGAGTGAATGTGAGAATAAATGTGTAAGTGTAAGTATGTGATGTGAATAGGTGTGAGAATGAGTGTGAAAGTGTGAGTGTGTGTGAGAATGAATGCAAGGGTGTGAGTGAGTGTGAGAGCAAGGGGAGTGTGAAAGTGATAGTGCATGTGAGGAATGTGTAAGCAGGAGGGAATGTGAAAATGAGTGTGCGGGTGTAAGTGTGAAAGTGGTTGTGTGGGGGGGTGTGGAGGAGAGCGGGTATGTTACCTGTACAGCATTGCCCAGTTGTTCGGCTGGGCTCGCCAGGGCTGCCAGTATTGCTGTGGTTGTTGTTCCAATATTTGACCCCAAACACAGGGGATATGCCCTCTTCAGACTGATCACACCGATCCCTGCACAGGTCAAAGGGACAATTACAGCTCGATTGCTCTGATCCCGTCACCAGTCAGTCCAATGAAAAGCCCCAGCATTCAATGCCAGTCAGTGCAGTGTGAGGGGGATGAAGCCCAGTCACAGTCTTTGGCTGTGGAATTCCTCTTAATACAGAGCCTGTGTGGCCCTTCTCCCCGAGGGGACCAACTTACCTCTTTAAAAATCATTTCCCGACCCATCTTAGGCTTTTAAAGTAATTTCCTCTTATACCCCTGCAAGGTCCAAAGTCCTCAATAGGCCCAGTTTGGGACTGCCACCTGCCCACGATCAGACCTTCTGGAGCTCATTGTGTGAGCCAATGTTTACACCAGCACCATTCCAATATCTGCCACCTTTGGTGACAGTCTGACTGGGCAAATTGCAGGTGTTTCGAGATCCCCGTCTGGCCCAGGAGCCCAATCTATTGCTACAGTTTGTACCTGATATATCCATCATCGACAGTGAGCTTCCAAACACCATCCCTCAGCCACTGGATCATTCCTGAATCGCAGTTTGGCTCTGCTCACACCATCACATGTGATGAAAGGGTTTGAAGGAAATGGCAATGATTTTGACAGAACATTTAGATTCTCACTGGCTCCTGGGAGCATGGTGTTTGGAAGCTCACTGTCGGTGATGGATATATCAGGTACAAACTGTAGCAATAGATTGGGCTCCTGGGCCAGACGGGGATCTCGAAACTCCTGCAATTTGCCCAGTCAGACTGTCACCAAAGGTGGCAGATATTAATTTTTTAAATTCGAGAGAGACTCCAGACAACTTTGGGAGCTGCAGGGCAGGGGGAGGAGACTTGGAATGGGCAGGGCCTTGGCACAAATGGAGCCTGTGGATTGGATGGAGCCTGGGAGTGGGCGTGGCCTGTGTTGATGGGGTTGGAAATGAGGAAGATCGATATGGGGAGATCTGTTTGAGAGGGAGCAGGTACTGGACCCAGGTCAATGACAAACTGGCCCTCAGTGCTATGGGACCACGCCAGTCAATATCTGAGACTGTTATAAATGTCAGGAAGGCTTCTAGAAGCATTGTCTCTTACCTATAAGTGGGACAATCGCTGATGTGAACACTGAGCTGCTCTGAAGAATGAAAGTCATGACAGCACCAACTAAAATCGCCAAATACCCATTCAGCCAACCGAAGGGATAGGGGAAGTCTGGAAGGAAACACATAAAAAGTTTTTACAGTAATATAAAACAAAGGACTGCTGATGTTGGAAATCTGAAACACAAACAGAAATTGCTGGGGAAGCTCTACAAGTCTGGCAGCATCTGTGTGAGAGAAAGCAGAGTTAACATTTCGGGTCCAGTGACCGGGACTAGTTCTGTAGAAGGGTCACTGGACCCGAAATGTTATCCTGTTTTCTCTCCATAGATGCTGCCAGAGCTGCTGAGCTTTTCTGCTATTCTCTGTGTTTAAGAGTCTTTACAGCTTCATTATTACACTGGCAGTATCAGTATTGCGTTGATATTAAATAATGCGCAATCAGAGTTTGACATAGACTTGGATAAAATATTGATACTATATTAGATTGATACCACAGTCAGAGTATTACACTGACCCTGAATATTGTACAGACGCTATTACACTGGAAGCTTGAGTATTAAGGCAATAGAGAGTATTTTACAGTCACTGAGATTGCTATACAGACATTATATATTCAAATGACACTGCGTTAGACACATACTTGGTGTAAGTATAGTACAATGCCAGCAAAAATACTCACAATATCACTACAATGCTCACAGAATCTGTGATTGTGCAGACTCTGTGAGTGTTACAGTGACAATATCAACAGTACACTGGCATTGTGAGTATTGCGCTGACACTGAGCATTTGTCAGACTGCTAATTACACTGATATTATAAAGATTTTATGCAGAATGCAAGTATCATACAGACCGTCCTTGCCAACTATACACCTGAAATGAACTACTCCCTGCTGAAGATCAGATGTGCAGCGTTCAAGTCGGGTGGTCCAGGCCACTACAGAAAATTCAGATATGACACTCACAAAGCTATCAAGGAGGTCAAGAGGCAATACCAGACCAAGTTAGAGGCCCAGACCTACCAAACAGACTCCAGCTGTCTATGGCAAGCCTAAATAACACTACAGGATACAAAATGAATGCATCCCTTACTGACACATTCAATGCTTTCTATGCTCAGTTTGAGCAGAGTATCATCGTCATGGCAACACATGTCCTGACAGCCCCAGACAGACCAGTTCCCTCTGTCACCGCTTCAGATCCATCTTCCTGGGAGCCAACCCAAGGAAAGGAATGGGCCTGGACAGCGCCCCCGGCCGAACACTCAGATCCTGTGCGGACCAACTGGCGGAGGTATTCACCGACATCTTCAACCTCTCCCTCCCACAAGCCAAAATCCCCACCTGCTTCAAGAAGACCACCATCATCCTTGTAGCCCAAGAAAACACATGCAGTGTCTCTTAATAATTACTGTTCAACAGTTCTGACTTCAACAATCATCAAGTGCTTTGAGGGGCTTTTCATGGCCCATATCAACTCCAGTCTCCCAGCCTGTCTTGATCTCCTATATTCTGCCAACTGGTGTAACAGGTCCACAGAGGATGCCATATCCCTAGCCCTGCACTCATCCCAGGAACATCTGGACTACAAAGACACTTATGTCAAGCTCTTGTTTGTTGACAACAGCTCTGCTTTCAACACCATTATCCGCTTGAAACTGATCTCAAAACTGTGTGACCTTAGTCTTGGCACAACCCTCTGCAACTAGATCCTCAGCTTTTTGACACACAAGCCGCAATCTGTGAGGGTAAGTAACTGTACCTCCTCCACAATAGCACACAACACTGGAGCGCCCCAAGGGTGCATCCTCAGTGCCCAGTGTACTCGGTGTACAGCTACGACTGTGTTGCCAAAATCCAAACAAACGCCATCTGAAGTTTGCTGATGACACCACCGTAGTGGGACGGATATTTAACAATGACGAGTCAAAATACAGAAGGGAGATGGAGGACTTGGTGGCATAACGCAATGAAAACAATCACTCTCAATATTGGCAAAACCAAAGAACTGATCATCAACTTCAGAAAGAAAGGAGGAGAATACATCCCCATCTGCATCAACGGAACTGAGGCTGAGAGAATGAAAAGCATCAAGTTCCTCAGAGAGACGATAACCGATGACCTGTCCTGGACTTCCTACATAAATCTGACAGTCAATAAGGTACAACAATGCCGCTTCTTCCTCAGGCAGCTCAGGAAATTTGGCATGTCCATAAGATCCTTCACCAACTTCTACAGATGCACCATTGAAAGCTTACCGTCCAGGTGTATAGCAGCTTGATGTGGCAACTGCTCTGCCGAGGTCCATAATAAACAACAGAAGGTGGTCTGCACAGAAGCCAACCTTCCATCCATGGGCTCTATTTACACGGCACGCTGTTGCAAAAACATGGCCAACATCAAAAACTCATCATACCCTGGTGATGATCTACTACCTTTTCCATCAGGCAGAAGATACAGAAACCTGAACACACACACAAGCAGGTTCAGGAACAGCTTCTTTCCAGTCGTTATCAGGTTGTTGAATGGACTCTACCCACCTGTAAGCCTCTCAGTCTTTTTGATCTGGACATCCTTTGCTTGCTGTGATCTGCCCGTATGGCTCATAAACAAAGCTTTTCACTGATTTCGGTTCACATGACAATAAGATCAATCAACACGAGTATTATACTGACACATTAACATTCTACTGCAAAAGTATGGTGCAGAATGTGAGTACGTGCTGACGAATGAGTACTACGCTGGTGCTTTTATGCATTATAAATAGTTTTAACTAATACACTGATGCTGTAAACATTACAGTGACACTGTAACCGTTACAGTGACTCTGTAACCATTACAGTGACTCTGTAACCATTATAGTGACACTGTAACTATTACACTGACACTATTATAGTGACACTGTAACTATTACACTGACACTATTATAGTGACTCTGTAACTATTATAGTGACTCTGTAACTATTACACTGACACTAACTATTATAGTGACACTGTAACTATTATAGTGACTCTGTAACTATTACACTGACACTATTATAGTGACACTGTTAACTATTATAGTGACACTGTAACTATTACACTGACACTAACTATTATAGTGACACCATAACTATTATAGAGACTCTGTAACTATTACACTGACACTGTAACTATTACACTGACACTATTATAGTGACACTGTAACTATTACACTGACACTAACTATTATAGTGACACTATAACTATTATAGTGACTCTGTAACTATTACACTGACACTGTAACTATTACACTGACACTATTATAGTGACACTGTAACTATTACACTGACACTAACTATTATAGTGACACCATAACTATTATAGTGACTCTGTAACTATTACACTGACACTGTAACTATTACACTGACACTATTATAGTGACACTGTAACTATTACACTGACACTGTAACTATTATAGTGACACTGTAACTATTATAGTGACACTGTAACTATTACACTGACACTAACTATTATAGTGACTCTGTAACTATTATAGTGACTCTGTAACTATTACACTGACACTAACTATTATAGTGACACTGTAACTATTATAGTGACTCTGTAACTATTACACTGACACTATTATAGTGACACTGTTAACTATTATAGTGACACTGTAACTATTACACTGACACTAACTATTATAGTGACACCATAACTATTATAGTGACTCTGTAACTATTACACTGACACTATTATAGTGACACTGTAACTATTACACTGACACTGTAACTATTATAGTGACACTGTAACTATTACACTGACACTATTATAGTGACACTATAACTATTATAGTGACTCTGTAACTATTACACTGACACTATTATAGTGACACTGTAACTATTACACTGACACTAACTATTATAGTGACACCATAACTATTATAGTGACTCTGTAACTATTACACTGACACTGTAACTATTACACTGACACTATTATAGTGACACTGTAACTATTACACTGACACTGTAACTATTATAGTGACACTGTAACTATTATAGTGACACTGTAACTATTACACTGACACTAACTATTATAGTGACACTATAACTATTATAGTGACTCTGTAACTATTACACTGACACTGTAACTATTACACTGACACTATTATAGTGACACTGTAACTATTACACTGACACTAACTATTATAGTGACACTGTAACTATTATAGTGACACTGTAACTATTATAGTGACTCTGTAACTATTACACTGACACTAACTATTATAGTGACACTGTAACTATTATAGTGACTCTGTAACTATTACACTGACACTAACTATTATAGTGACACTGTAACTATTACACTGACACTGTAACTATTATAGTGACACTAACTATTACACTGACACTAACTATTACACTGACACTGTATCTATTACACTGACACTAACTATTATAGTGACACTGTAACTATTATAGTGACACTGTAACTATTACACTGACACTAACTATTATAGTGACACTGTAACTATTATAGTGACACTGGAACTATTATAGTGACTCTGTAACTATTACACTGACACTAACTATTATAGTGACACTGTAACTATTATAGTGACACTGTAACTATTACACGGACACTAACTATTATAGTGACACTGTAACTATTATAGTGACACTGTAACTATTACACTGACACTAACTATTATAGTGACACTGTAACTATTATAGTGACACTGTAACTATTATAGTGACTCTGTAACTATTACACTGACACTAACTATTATAGTGACACTGTAACTATTATAGTGACTCTGTAACTATTATAGTGACTGTGTAACTATTACACTGACACTAACTATTATAGTGACACTGTAACTATTACACTGACACTAACTATTATAGTGACACTATAACTATTATAGTGACTCTGTAACTATTACACTGACACTGTAACTATTACACTGACACTATTATAGTGACACTGTAACTATTATAGTGACACTGTAACTATTACAGTGACACTAACTATTATAGTGACACTGTAACTATTATAGTGACACTGTAACTATTACAGTGACACTAACTATTATAGTGACACTGTAACTATTATAGTGACTCTGTAACTATTACACTGACACTAACTATTATAGTGACACTATAACTATTATAGTGACTCTGTAACTATTACACTGACACTGTAACTATTACACTGACACTATTATAGTGACACTGTAACTATTACACTGACACTGTAACTATTACACTGACACTATTATAGTGACACTGTAACTATTATAGTGACACTGTAACTATTACAGTGACACTAACTATTATAGTGACACTGTAACTATTATAGTGACTCTGTAACTATTACACTGACACTAACTATTATAGTGACACTGTAACTATTATAGTGACACTGTAACTATTATAGTGACTCTGTAACTATTACACTGACACTAACTATTATAGTGACACTGTAACTATTATAGTGTCACTGTAACTATTACACTGACACTAACTATTATAGTGACACTGGAACTATTATAGTGACTCTGTAACTATTACACTGACACTAGCTATTATAGTGACACTGTAACTATTATAGTGACACTGTAACTATTACACTGACACTAACTATTATAGTGACACTGTAACTATTATAGTGACACTGTAACTATTACACTGACACTAACTATTATAGTGACACTGTATCTATTATAGTGACACTGTAACTATTACACTGACACTAACTATTATAGTGACACTGTAACTATTATAGTGACACTGGAACTATTATAGTGACACTGGAACTATTATAGTGACTCTGTAACTATTACACTGACACTAACTATTATAGTGACACTGTAACTATTATAGTGACACTGTAACTATTACACTGACACTAACTATTATAGTGACACTGTAACTATTATAGTGACTCTGTAACTATTACACTGACACTAACTATTATAGTGACACTGTAACTATTATAGTGACACTGTAACTATTACACCGACACTGTAACTATTACACCGACACTAACTTACACCGACACTGTAACCTTATAGTGATGCTATTATACTGGCACTGTAACCATTAGACTCATGCTGTATATTTTACTGCCCCTGAATACTTTGCTGACACTGAGTATTACACTGTCACTGTATTAGACTGACATTCTGTGTGTTATATTGCATCTGTTTGAAATATGTCCTAAGGGATGAATTGCACAGTTGTCAGACATACCTGTATTGAATACTTTTTTCATCACTTGTGCCATCTTTCCCTTTAGAGCTGAATTCAGTAGCTTTACAATGAGGACAAGGCAGACACACAGAACAAACAATGATGCTACAAGCAGAATGAACCCAACTGCCGTATCAGAGAGGGTTGTGTTCACAAATATATGGTCACCTGTCAGAAAAGATAAAGAGTTTGCAAATGAGGTCCGGTAATTTGGTGATAAACTGGTTACAAGAGTCTCTCTCTGTTGTATCTATTTGCCGACCACTTAATGACTTCCAGCACTGGTATGGTAATAGGTATGTGTCTTAAATTATAGCATCTGCTGATCAATATCAACAGCATGTTCCTTTGTTTTGTTATTAGAGCAGAACAGTCCTCACTAGCCTGAATTTGAACAGCCCAAAAATAACATTCTACTTTAGATGGGACAGTCAGCGGTTGCTACATAGTCACAGCTAAACAGCTTATTAATCTCACAGGTTCCTTTTCTGTAACACCTTCTGGATTCTTCTTATCACGCTCTTGGAAAACATTGGGTTAAGAAGAATGACTGGATTTACATAATAAAAATCAACGTTTAACCTGAAAATCTGCCACAATTCCTTGGGGTTTGTGTGTCACTTACACAACTGCAGGTTCTCAGTCTCTGTGTTGTTTTTCAGTGCGATTGTCGCATTCCCTGTTTGAAAGCAGTGTAAAACCTCACACTCAGTCTGATTTGTCACTGTTATATTTTTCAAAACCTATTCACAGAAAGGAAAACGTGAGCCGAACACAATTGTGACATTTCACCGTTATTTGCCAGCACTGTGTAAACAGTTATCATTCTGACCACTGAAACAAAACTCAGTGGTTCCAACATGGAGACTGGTGTAAACGCTTCACTGGCAAGGTATTACAGAGTTCTGCACTGTCATACAGACTGGGATGCTTGGAATGAATTGTATCAAGTGTAATCTCACCGATCCAAAACATTCTCTAAATTGTTTCCCAATTACTGCTCTGCAGAGGGGGATTACAGCAGCAGTGCGACAGTGTTGGAAGGTCAGTGCTAAGGAATAGTGCGATGTTGGCGACTGGTATCAAAGGAGCACTATTTTGATGGACCTTCAGTACTGAACTGACAGATGCAGAGCTGTAGTGTTGGAGAAGTAGTTCAGAGGGTGCCCTGCACTGTCGGAGGGCCAGTGCTGAGGGAGGGCGCACTGTCGGAGGGTCAGTGCTGAGGGAGGGGGCACTGCCGGAGGGTCAGTGCTGAGGGAGCGCCGCACTGTCGGAGGGTCAGTGCTGTGGGAGCAGGCACTGTCAGAGGGTCAGTGCTGAGGGAGCGGGCACTGTCGTAGGGTCAGTGCTGAGGGAGCGGGCACTGCCGGAGGGTCAGTGCTGAGGGAGCACCGCACTGCCGGAGGGTCAGTGCTGAGGGAGCGCCGCACTGTCGGAGGGTCAGTAATGTGGGAGGGGGCACTGTTGGAGGGTCAGTGCTCAGGGAGCGCCACACTGTCGGAGGGTCAGTAATGTGGGAGGGGGCACTGTTGGAGGATCAGTGCTGAGGGAGAGCTGCACTGTCGGAGGTTCAACGCTGAGGGAGCGTCGCACTGTCGGAGGGTCAGTGCTGAGGGAGAGCTGCACTGTCGGAGGGTCAGCGCTGAGGGAGTGCTGCACTGTCGGAGGGTCAGTGCTGAGGGAGCGGGCACTGTCAGAAGGACAGTGTGTAGGGCACGCCGGACTATCGGAGGGTCAGTGCTGATGGAGCGGGCACTGTTGGAGGGTCAGTGCTGAGGGAGCACCGCACTGTCGGACGGTCAGTGATGAGGGAGCGCCGCACTATTGGAGGGTCAGTGCTGAGGTAATGCCGCACTGTCGGAGGGTCAGCGCTGAGGTAGTGCCGCACTGTCGGAGGGTCAGTGCTGAGGGAGCGCCGCACTGTCGGAGGGTCAGTGCTGTGGGAGTGCCGCACTGCCGGAGGGTCAGCGCTGAGGGAGTGCCAGACTGTTGGAGGGTCAGGGCTGAGGGAGCGGGCACTGTCGGAGGTTCAGTGCTGAGGGAGTGCTGCACTGTCGGAGGGTCAGCACTGAGGGAGCGGGCACTGTCGGAGGGTCAGTGCTGAGGGAGAGCCGCACTGTCGGAGGGTCAGTGCTGAGGTTGAGCCGCACTGTCGGAGGGTCAGTGCTGAGGGAGAGCCGCACTGTCGGAGGGTCAGTGCTGAGGGAGCGGGCACCGTCGGAGGGTCAGTGCTGAAGGAGAGCCGCACTGTCGGAGGGTCAGTGCTGAGGGAGAGCCGCACTGTCGGAGGGTCAGTGCTGAGGGAGAGCCGCACTGTCGGAGGGTCAGTGCTGAGGGAGAGCCGCACTGTCGGAGGGTCAGTGCTGAGGGAGAGCCGCACTGTCGGAGAGTCAGTGCTGAGGGAGCGGGCACTGTCGGAGGGTCAGTGCTGAGGGACAGCCGCACTGTCGGAGGGTCAGTGCTGAGGGAGAGCTGCACTGTCGGAGGGTCAGTGCTGAGGGAGCGGGCACTGTCGGAGGGTCAGTGCTGAGGGAGAGCTGCAGTGCTGAGACTGCAGTGTTGTTGAATGTGCAGAATTAAATTTTGGTATTTATATAAATACTGATATATAAACAAACCTAGGATTGCAGACAGTTCTGACTCACCGTTAGTTTGTTAAATTTGCACCACTTCCGGATGAGACTCCTATTCCTGGCCCCTGCTTCTCCAGTGGCAATGGCTGAAATCACTGACTTATCCAACTGCAGAGTGAGAATTGCTGTATTAGCACCAACTTCTCATCCTTTATCCAAATGCGCAGTTGACAGCTCAGAAAAAGAGCAATCGTAACAGTTGGCCAGTGAACCCTGAGCCATGATGGAACTCGTGGGCTGATTAGGAAGGTTAGATCACTTGGGATCCAGGGAGAGCTTGACAGTTGGAGATAAAATTGGCTTGATTGTATGAATGGGAAAGTTGGAAGAGGTTTGCTGGTCAGGCTGGAGGCCTGTGAACAGCGTTGTGCCAAAAGCTTCAGAGCTGGGTCCACTGTTGTTTGTTATTTATATCAATGATTTGGATGAGAATACAGGAAACATATTTAGCAAGTTTGCAAATGTCACCAAAATTGGAGGTGTAATGGAGAGTGAAGAAGGTTAACTAAAATTACAATGAGATTTTGATCAACTGGGCCAGTGGGCTGGGCAATTGCACTTGGAGTTTAATTCAGATAAATATCTGTGTTGCGCTTTGGTAAAACAGACAGGGACAGGACTTACACGGTTAATGGTAGGGCCTGGGGAGCAATGTCAAACAGAGATACATGGTTCCTTGAAAGTGGCATCACAGGTAGAGACGGTGGCGACAAAGGCATTTGACACACTTGCCTTTTTCACTCAGAGGATTGAGTGCAGGAGTTGGGATGTCATGTTGCAGCTATACAAGACATTGGTGAGGTCACATTTACAGAGCCGCATACAATTCTGGTCGCCCTGCTATCAGAAGTGTGCTGTTATCTCAAAGGGATGCAAAAAAGATTTACAAGGATGGCTCTGAGATTGGAGGGTTTGAGTTATCAGGGGAGGCCGGAAAGGTTGGGATTCCCTGGAGTGTCAGAGGCTGAGGGGTGACCTTATAGAGGTTTATGAAATCATGAGGGGCTTGGGAAGGGTTAATAGTCAAGGTCTTTTCCCCCAGGGTAGGGGAGTCCAAACCGGGAGGCCATAGGTTTAAGGTGAGTGAGGATAATTTAAAAGGGACCTGAGAGGCAACATTTTCACACAGTAGGCGATGCGTGTATGGAACGAGCTGCCAGAGGACATGGTGGACGCTGGCACAATTACATCATTTAAAAGACATTTAGCCAGGCACATGGACAGGAAAGGTTTAGAGGGATATAGGCCAAACAGAGGCAAATGGCACGTGTTCAGGAAGAGCAGTGACATTGGGGCACAGAGCAAGAAGCAGCTTTAACTTGGATCAGACAATTAGCGATGACAATGCTAACACTGAAATAGTCCAATTGCAATGGCCAAATCGCCCAGCAGTGTGAAAGCAGCGAGACAGGGAGCTTGCAGCAACTGTTATACTGCAAGGACAAGCAGTTGTGCTTCCGTCCAGAGTGATAACTCAAGCTGAATGACACCTGGAAGAAGAGTGCCCAGCTACTGTCGTTGCTTCTGGACATTCTAATCAGTGTTTGTTCAGGACAGACAACATGACAGGAGAGTTTGACTCCAACCCATTTCATAACATCTGCGTCAAACCACTTCTATGTTCTCCAAAGTATGTTTGTGGGCATCTCATCCTGATGTGACATGAGTAGGAGAAACAGGTAGACAGTTACCAACAGCACTCAGCCCTTGCTGCCTGTGTGTTGTGCTCCCACTCACTACTGTTCTTTCACTGATGTTAGTTATTGCTGAGTCCATGTCTTATGGGGAATGTTGAGGGTAAGTGAGAAGGGCTAAATAGTTACCAAGGCTTTAGCCTTCAGTAAAATTAAAGCAAATCTGTGGGAGTTATTCAAAATAATGTAGTATGGTACAGACCCACTTCAAACTCCATAGCCAAAACAACCAGTTGTGGATGAAGAAATACACACAAGACAACAGCTTAAAAGCAGAACATGATTGTTAAAAACGCTAAAAACAATGGGTGAAAAAGGATGATAAAAATTCTGACAAAAGGCGGCAGTCAAAGCAACAAGAATGGAGTACGAGAAGAAACTAGTGAGGAATATTAGAATCATCGCCATAAATTTGTTCAACTACAACTGGAAAGAAGAGGGTAGCGATGGGAAACGTGGGTCCCTTGATAATTGACGAGGGGCTACTATGATGCATTTAGTGGTTAAAATGTAGAATAATGAGTTTGAAAAGGTATTTATTGCTGAGGAATAACATGCCAGACATCCCAAGGAAATTAGTATTGAATAAGAGACTTTGACTCAGCAGTAACTAACATCAGTGAAAGGACAGTAATGAGTGGGAGCACAAGGAACAGACAATGAGTGTAATGAGGAATGAATGCTCATTTGGGAATATGGTGTAAGCAGTAAATTTTGGTAATTTTTTTTCTTCTCAAGCTATAACTTAGATTAGCAGTTAGACTTCGACTCAGAATTTTAAAGCAGTAAGTTAGTTAAAAAAATACTGAAAGAACAGCGGATGCTGTGAATCAGGAACAAAACAGAAGTTGCTGGAGAAGCTCAGCAGGTCTGGCAGCATCTGTGAAGGAAAAAACAGAATTAAGGTTTTGGGTCTGGGGACCGTTCCTCACAACCGGTTCTGAGGAAGAGTCACCAGAGCCGAAATGTTAATTCTGTTTTTACCTTCACAGGTTGGTTAAAAGACCTAAAACAGTTTAGCAGAAACGGCTTAGCACTGGCAGTTTTCTGTCAATCCATTAGAAATGTTGTAGTGTAATCGGAATAGTGTAAATTCGGAATGGTATAATGGGAAGCTGAATTAGCAGTTGCAATGAGGGTGTGAATCATTAGAGCTCTACAAAATCAGACAGAGTTTATGGCCACAGTGGAACTGACAAGGAGTGTGTGTATGACCAGGAACAAGTGCTGATTTGGGAATTTGGTGCTCGTGGGAATTTGTGGCAGAGGGCAGAAGGAGAAGCCGTTTCTTTAAAAGCTTTTACTTATTCTATTTTTCTAATCAACCTGTTCAGGGATGTTATTACACACCGTATGGAGCAGGTGGGACTTGAACTCAGGCCATTAGGTGAGTGTGGGTCCCTCAATTTCTGAGTGTGTGGGGAGACAGCACACGTACCTGAATGATTAGGTGGGTAAAGGGCTCTGTGATGACTTTCAGGATGTCTGGTGCAGTCTCTCCTGACTGAATGTTGAAGCTTTTGATGCAGACCTTGCTGACTTGGTACAGAAAGCCAGTGCCAATCTCAATTGGAAGGAGAACGATCACTGTCATCCAGTTAAATATGCCATGTACCGCTGAACCTGCAAAGGCCCTGGTGACAGAACAGGAGCGCGTTATAACAGGAATTTTAATCTCCTGGGCTTTGTGTATAGCTCTAGGACTCTGTTACTTGAAGAAAGAGAAGTGAAATAAGATTCAACGTGACAATAATGGCCAAAGGGCTAGCATCAGAACAAACAGAATGGGCTGAACAACCTCCTGCAGGAATTTCTAGCATCTATTTTCAGAAACCAGAGAATTTTGTTACTGTAAATTTACCAGC
The DNA here is from genome assembly GCF_030684315.1 of Stegostoma tigrinum. Classification (NCBI taxonomy): domain Eukaryota; kingdom Metazoa; phylum Chordata; class Chondrichthyes; order Orectolobiformes; family Stegostomatidae; genus Stegostoma; species Stegostoma tigrinum. The sequence continues at coordinate 2,804,416 of NC_081382.1, read as the reverse complement.
TGGTTATCCAGTTTTCTGAATTGGAAAGACAGTTGAAGATGGTACCAGTGGAAGTGATTGTGAAGGTGTTGGGTTATTGTAAAAATCCAACTAACTCACTCAGGGCTTTTAGGGTAGGAAACCTGCCATCCTTATCCAGCCAATAAGTGACTCCTGCCTGCAACCCATGTGCCTCACCCTTGCCTGCCTTTGATGTTGTCTTAGTTACTCAGGGTGTATAATAAATACTGGCTTGGTGGATATTTTCTTGAATTGGGTGCCAATATCAGGAAGTGCATACTGACTCGGCCCAAGGATGGTCTGTTAACGTGCCTGTGGAAGATTACATGATGTGCATCGGTGGTTCAGTGGTAGAATTCTCGCCTGCCACGCGGGAGGCCCGGGTTCGATTCCCGGCCGATGCAGCTTCCATTTTAGGGCGGCTCAGTGTTTAGCACTGCTGTCTCACAGCGCCGGGGACCCAGGTTTGATTCCAGCCTCGGGCGACTGTCAGTGTGGCGTTTGCACATTCTCCCTGTGTCTGCGTGGGTTTCCTCCCACGGTCCAAAGATGTGCAGGTTAGGTGGATTGGCCACGCTAAATTGTCCGTAGTGTTCAGGGGTGTGTGGGTTATAGGCGGATGGGCCTGGGTCTGGGTGGAATGTTTCAAGGGGCGGTGCAGACTTGTTGGGCTGAAGGGCCTGTTTCCACACTGTAGGGAATCTAATAATCTAATAAAAAAGAGAGGGAGCTGGACAGGGATTTTACACAGGCGCTTGGGGCTCCTTTATTCACTGTCATCTGTCGTGTTGGTTGCTAATTAAAGCTCACAGACAAACATCTCACTATACAGATTGGAACAGGAGTCGGCCATTTGGCACTCTGTACCAGCTCTACCATTCAGCAAGAGCAAGGCCAATCTATCCGGTTCAAATTCTTCAGTCCCACCTACCCCATAACCCTCTTGTCAACAAAGAATCCACTCACTTCCCTCTTAAAATTATTCAATGGCCCCACCTCTACTCCCATGTGAGGCAGAGAGTCCCAAAGCCACACAACTCTCTGAGAAATAGAGATAACACGGTGTAGAGCTGGAGTAACACAGCAGGCCAAGCAGCATCAGAGGAGCAGGAAAGCTGACGTTTCGGGCCCAGACCCTTTGCTAAACAGCTTGGCCTGCTGTGTTCATCCAGCTCCACGCTTTGTTATCTCAGATTGTCCAGCATCTGCAGTTCCTACTGTCTCTATGTCCACTTGCAACTTGCTTACATTTTCTTCTTAACATACCTTCCCACCTATCAAATTTTAATTACCAGCTCTTCACATTTCTTATCAAAGTCATTGATATAAATTGTAAAAGGTGAGGTCTCAATACAGAGTCATGGAATCCCTACAGTGTGGAAACAGGCCATTCAGCCCAACAAGTCCACACCAACCCCCAGAGTATCCCACTCAAACCCATTGCCCTATAGCCCACCTAATCTGTGCATCTCTGGATGCTATGGACAATTTAGCATGGCCAATCCACCTAATTTGCACATCTTTGGACTGTGGGAGGAAACCGGAGCACCTGGAGGAAACCCACACAGACACAGGGAGAATGTGCAAACTCCACACAGTCGCCTGAGGCTGGAATCGAACCCAGGTCCCTGGCGCTGTGACCACTGAGCCACCATGATGCTCATGCTGGCTCCAAAATTAACAAACAGTGTGCTCTTAGGCACAGATGGGGATCGAATCCACGAGCTTCAGTCTACAAGGCCAACAAGTTCCCACTTGGCCACCACGTCCTGCATATCCTGGCACATCCTGCCAATCAGAAAGGGAAATTATTTCGGCGTGTCCTCTGTTTTCTGCCAGCCAGTCCTCTCTCCACAGTGGTTTATTATCCCCAACACCAGGAGCTCCCAGTTTGTACAATCATCTTTGATGTGACACTTTGTGAAGGTTATGTTTAACTGTTCGTCACCTGAAGATAAACAAGATCCCTCCACCATGCTGATACAAAACAAGTGAAAACATTACCACTCTGCCTCAACTCACTGAGATCCATTCCTGATTTGTGCTGGGTGCAGGGAGCCCAAGCTGAGGCCCACAGGGTCACAAGGCACAGAATAGGCCATTCTACCCATCAACTCTGAACCTACTCTAAATCTACACCAGTCCCACTTCCCAGTGCTTAGTCCATAGCCTTGACATTGCCATCCAAATGTTTTGTAAAGAGTGTGAGTTTTCTCACCTCAACTACCCTCCTGTTTGGTACATTCTGGACCCCCTCCACCCTCTGGAGGAAAATATCTTCCATTACCTCCTATCTAACCCTTCTACCTTTCACCTTAAAATGATGCCCCCTTGTTTTTGACCCTTTGACTAAAGGAAACCATTGCTTCCCATTCACCCCTGTCCATGCCCGTCATAATATTTTGACCTCTATCAGATTCCTGTGCCCCCCCAAACCCCACACAAACCTTCTCTGCTCCAAAGAAAATGACTTATCCAGACGCATTCAGGGATCTGTGGTCAAGCATCCCAAGATACCTCAGGACAACCATCATCATCACTTGGTCACAGAGTGAAGAATCATCTAGAATCAAGTTAGAGTCCATCTCAGTGTGGGTCCCAGAGTCAAATAGGACATTATCGGATTCAGCAATCTCCTGACACCTATGGTCATGTGAACCTGTATCCCCAGAGAATATTCTCCCCAATCCCCCCTCTGTGGATTCTCTCCTAAACTGATGGGATTATAATCTGGATGGACCAGAAGCTTGGGCGGGTTCTACAAGCTGTGTCGGTAACTGCAAAGAACAGAACAAGGAAAGAGAGAGAGGAATGGATGACGCAAAGAGTAGAGGGGAAAGGAAGCTGAGGGAGTGGCTTTAAAATGTCAAACTTTGGAGGCCTATTGCAGCCATCTTTACCCAGAGCCACATTGAGGAACAGGTAACAAGCCTGCTCTTGAGAGACAAGACTATCATTTAGATACGTTCATGGAGGTTGCATGGGGACGCACAGGTGCAGATGAATGTGTTAACACCATGAGGAGTCCACTAGCCACTCTCCCTCACCATCCTTCCAGAAGCTAGGATACAACCTACAATCTCCATTCTCTCCAGTCCAGGGTCACAGCCTGACACACCTTTACAGGGGACTCTCAATCTGACCACCTTCCGCCTGGGAAACTGAATATCTGTTCCGGAGTTATTCAATAGGGCCTCCTCATGAGATGATCTCCCAGCGTTCCCAATCACCTTCCCCGCAGGTACCACTCTCTGTGTGTGGGGGATCCTGCAGCAGGAGCACTGAGAAAAGTGGAGCACACCATCTGCAGGCACCTGATTTCTGTTGGATCGTGACTGGTTCGGGCCCTGACCCACAGATCCCTCTGCCCTGTGGCAGTATAGCCAATCAGGAATGTCTTACAGAACCCCACCCCCCCACACAAACCTAACAACCAGGTGAGTGCAAGAAGGGGGCCAGTTTGGATACAAGGCAATGGCTAGATGCCCAGAGCAGGGCCAGACTAGTGAAATGTTCCTGCACTCCATTAGAACCAATGCTTTCAACAAAGAGGAGCACGTGAGAGGAATTAATTAAACCCCAAGCCAGACACATTAATGAATATAGAGGGATCCTACACTCAGACTCCAAGAGTTAGAAAGCAATCTGTATGACCTTACCTCCTGAACTCATTACGTTCTCCAGACTGAGCTAAGGATACCAATGTGCTGGTCACTGATGTTCCTACGTTAACCCCCATGATAATGGGAATTGAAGCCTCGACACTGAGCACTGTGGAAGAAAGACATTGTTTAGAACGCACTGCGGTCACACCCACTTCCTCCATCTCTCAACTTGGGGCCGTGCAGTACACACTGCCCCCTGGGGGTGAGGTTTGGCAGAGGAACAACAGCAGCCAACTGAGGCCCACGCTGTCCACGTAACATTGACAGGACTCATTGTCACTGAAACCAGCATCCGCACAGTGACTTGCACTCACACCCCCAACCAAAAGCAACCACAAACACTGGGGAGGACAGAGGCTGAGTTCATCTTTTGGTGGGAGGGGGTGGTGGAGGTGCTCGTGTATGGTGGGTGACAGTATTCCCTAAAGCTGTGGCAGGAGATTAAACTTGTTACATCCAAACCAGTGAGAGCAACAAGGAGTTTATTCCAAATCCACAAGTTTGGTTCTGTCACATGTTTGTCCAGAAAAGGTACTAAGCCAACAGACAGCCATACTTACAGCCCGAAGAGACCATGCTAACCACGATGGAAGAGGAGGTGCTGGAACTCTGTACCAGGATGGTCACCAGCACCCCCAGCATAAGGCCAGCGATGGGGTTGGCCAGAATTGTGTTATCCCCAAATATATCACCGGCCGCCTTCCCTGAAGAAAAATAGTGACAATTTATATCAACAATTAATGACATCCAGTAAAACCAACGAATGCCACACCCTGGACCGACCTATCTTTCAAAACAGAGCTCCCATACGATCAGCATGTTCATTTCCAAGCATGGCTGTTCTTGTCTACCCTTTCCCTTCTCTCTTATTACAACAACAGCTGCAGGGTGCATTTGCAAGACACCTTTAAGATAGTAAAACACCCAAAGGTGTTTCAAAAGTGCCTTATCCGACAAAGTGTCACAGCCCTGAATATGAAATACTGAGGATGGAAGCTTCCTGTTTCAAACTGAGTCTGAAAACTGAAGACTTTCCCAGAGAGAAGCTTGATGCCTACTTTGGTTAGGCAATGCTTGCTGGACTTAGCACCAATCAGGCAGCAGGACTGGAGCTATCAGCCAATCAGAGACCAGCATCATCAGCAATGGCGTATGCCATATACAATTGCCCCCTTTACCCTGTCCTTTCGATGGAGGATCAGGGAGTGTATGTACATACAAAATAGGAGATGGAGTAGACCATTCTGCCCCTCCAGGCTGATCTGTCATTCATGGCTGACCCATTTTCACATTCCCACCTCCCCCAAAGGCCCCCGATTCTCCTACCTAAACAAGCATCTACCCAGCTCTGTCTAGAGAACACTTAATAACCCTGAACTCCACAGTCTCCTGAGGCAGAGATTTCCAAAGTCATACATAAAATAAATTCCTCTCATCTCAGTCTTAAAAGGCCACCTCTGATCTTAAAACAGAACTCCCTAGTTCTGGACTTACTCACAGGAGGAAACATCTTTTCCATATCCACCTTGTCAAAGCCATCCAGGATCTGATACACTTCAACCTTGGCGCTCCTCACTTTTCTAAACTCCACAATAAACAAACTGAGTCTGTCCTATCTTTCCTCACAAGAAAACCCACCCATTCCAGCTATCAATCGAATAACACTCCTCTGAACCACTTCCAATATATTTACACCTTTCCTTAAACGCAGAGACCAAAACTACACACAGTATTCAAGCTCCAGTTTCACCAAAGCCCTGTTTAACTGAAGCATAAGATTATTGGAGTTATGTTTAATCCCTCTCATAACAAAGGAAATTATCCCTTTAGCCTTCTGGATTCTGAGCTGCACCTCTACCTTCTGGGGTACGGGGAGAAAGTGGGATCAGGGGACTGAGTTGGAGGGTCGGCCATGAGCATATTGAATGATAGAACAGGGGTCACAGTCCAACAATATGGGATAGGCCATTTAGGACTGAGATGAGAGAGAATGTCTTCACTCAGAGAATGGTGAGCCTGTGGAATTCTGTACGCCAACTGAGGCCAAACCATTGAAATGTTTACAAGAAGGAGTTAGGTGTAGTTCATAGGGCTAAAGGGATCAAAGGACATGGGGAGAGCACAGGAACAAGTGTCTAAATTGGATGATCAGCCACAAACATAGGAGAATAGCAGCGCAGGTTGAAAGGACCGAATGGCCTACTCCTGCTCTGATTTTCTGGGCCTCTACTCACTCATTCCAGATTCCTTTGGGCTGGGAATGGGTACTGAAATCACCAGCCTCCTGTATTCCTCTTAACTTGGACCCCAATCCCTCCTCAACCTGTGCAGAGCAATCCTGCTCTCTATGCTCTCCCTTTCCAGGCCCCAGGCCCCAAGTTCCAGACTGGGCTCTGGATGTTGGACTCTGATGAGCACCCCCCCCCCCCCACCCCCCGATATTCCTGGGGATGGGAGCAGTCTCCACAAAACGCTCGAATCCAATTACCTCCAACGAGTTGAAATGCTGAACTGAGGACATCAAGAGAACAAACAAAGGCATAAAGAAAAGCAATGAGAAGAACAGCCATGATGATCCTTTTGATGACATGCTTCATCTTCCCAACTCGATCCAAATCTGTAAAAGGACAAAAATAACAGGAAGGTAAGAGCCAGAGACTAAGGGAGCTGTTTGGTAAACAGTGAGGACAGAGAGTTCATTTACCGCTCCATTGGGGCCCCTGGTTCTGGAGCTGGGGGAGTGTCCATGGATCATCCTCCTCTATCTCCGCTACCTCCTCCTTCACACCATCATCCTCCAGTTGGACAGGATCAGCTACTGTTATCACATTCTCTGTCACAAAACACGGAGAGCAGTGCTTTTCATTCCCAACTAATGATACAGTTTGACACAATTACAACCCACTTGGGAACGGGCATTGATTCCCAAGTCCCACCAATTCTGGGGTCGCCCACAACAATTAATGAATTAATCAATGTCAGCAAAGTCCCAAGTGGCCTGTGTTTGTTGGAACTACATTAACAGAACACATTGACCAGCTTCTGCATTTAACCATGACGACTATTTAATACAAATTCGCAAATTCTAATCATTGTAAACAGCTATGAACTATCAACGTGTGGTTCTACTAATTAAAACCTAACCCCCTTTTAAAGCCTCTACACACACACTCAGACTGTATACACTCTCACAGACACAAGCACTCACTCGTACTCTCATACAGACACACACACACACACACACACACACACACACACACGCACACACACTCTCAGACACACACTCTCAGACACACACTCTCAGACACACATAGACACACATAGACACACAAACAGACACACATAGACACACACACTCAGACACACATAGACACACACACACACAGACAGAGGCAAGCTAAAAAATACATTGGTCTTACGGATGGAGGTTAAAATAGCTGAAAGCCACAGTTCACTAGTACCAATCCACAGGGTTCATTGAGAGTTTCTTTCTGTGTACCAGGACTTTCCATTCTGTAATCTCTTTTCTCAAGGTATTTTTAACTTCTTCACAGGGATATGGTAGGAAATGGCCTAGTGTTATTATCTTTAGATTATTAATTCAGAGACACAGGTAATGATCTCTGGGCCTGGGCTCAAATCCCGCTGTGGCAGATGGTGGAACTTGAATTCAATAAAAATCAGGAAATAACCTCTGATAATGGTGATGAAGATGAAATCGTTGCTAATTGTCACAAAAAAACTCACCAGGTTCACTAACTAATGTCCTTTAGGGAAGGGAATCTGCTGTCCTTAATTGGTCTGACCTACAAGTGATTCAGGCCCACAGCAGTGTGACTCCTAGCTGTTCGTTTAAAAGTCTCTAAAGTATCTGACTCAACTAACACTGCCAGCAGCGCAATCCACACGCCCACCACTCTCAGTGTAAAGAACCTACCTCTCTCATCTCCCCTATAGCCTTCCTCCAATCACCTGAAAATTATGCTCCCTTGTAATAGGCATTTCTGCCCTGGGAAGAAAATCTCTGGCTATCAACTCTACCTATGCCTCTTATCACCTTGTACACCTCTATCAAGTCACCTCTCATCCTTCTTTACTCCAATGAAAAAAGCTCTGGCTCCCTCAACCTTTCCTCACAAGACCTGCCCCCCATTCCAGGCAGCCTGGTAAATCCCCTCTGCACCCTCTCTAAAGCTTCCATATCCTTCCTATAATGAGGTGACCGAAACTGAACACAATATTCCAAGTGTGGTCTAACCAGGATTTTACAGAGCCTCAGCATAACCTCATGGCTCTTAAATTCAATTCCCCTGCCAGTGAAAGTCAACACACCATATGCCTTCTTAACAACCCTATCAACTCAGGTAGCAACTTTGAGGGATCTATGGACATGGACCCCAAGATGCCTCTGCTCTTCCACACTACCAAGAATCCTGCCATTAACTCTGTAACCTGCATTCAAATTCAACCTTCCAAAATGAATCACTTCACACTTTTCCGGGTTGAATTCCATCTGCCACTTCTTTGTCCAGCTCTGCATCCTGTCAATGTCCCATTGCACCCTACAACAGCCCTCCACACTATCCACAACTCAACCAACCTTCATGTCATCAGCAAGCTTACTAACCCACCCTTCCACTTCCTCATCTAAGTCATTTATAAAGATCACAGAGAGCAGAGACCCCAGAACAGATCCCAGTGGCATGCCACTGGTCACCGAGCTCCAGGCTGAATACTTCCCATCTACTACTACCCTCTGTCTTCAATTGGATAGCCAGTTTTAAATCCAGATAGCCAAATTTCCCTGAATCCCATGCCTCCTTACTTTCTGAATGAGCCTATCATGTGGAACCTTATCAAATGCCTTGCTAAAATCCATATACACTACATCCACTTTTGTTACATCCTCAAAGAATTCATTAAGGTTTGTGAGGCATGACCTGCCCCTCACAAAGCCAAGCTGACTATTTCTAATCAAATTGTGCTTTCCCAAATAATCATAAATACTATCTCTCAGAATCCTCTCCAATAATTTGCCCACCACAGAGGCAAAACTGACTGGTCTGTAATTTCCAGGATTATCCCTATTCCCTTTCTTGACCAAGGAATGACGATTTGCAATACTCAAGGGAGGTTGCTTTGAGGTTCGAGGCTGAGGCATGAACATCCCCAGAGGAGTTAAGGTGAAGTGAGTGACAGATCTGGAGTCAATGACACTATGTTTGATGGTGGGACTGTAGTCCAAGAGAAGACAGGAGGAGGTGGCAGATGTAGTGATCAATCCCTACCCAGGTTGAGACTTAACTGAGTCCTTGCTGTGACCCAGAAAATAACAATTCTTCTGGATCTGAAGGCTATTTGACACAAGTTAGGATTACTACATACCTGAGAATGTTGCTGGAGTTGGATCAATTTTCGCTGAATCACCAAAACTGAACTCTTCGGAGTGAATGGAGTTGCTGTTAAATGGAGGCATTCTGACAGTGAACACTCTGAATGGAAATAAAGCATCTGTAATGAGGTAATATCTGCATAACCCAACTGGAACCTGATCTAAATTTTTACAGACTTTGCCTTCACCCAGTTTGGTACATCTGTATCTGTACGGCATCCACTTTATATTTTTGACTGCACTTGTTACCATTTATCTGCATTGTATCTATTTTATATTCAAAAGCAACATTGTATAAGCCATTGACATTGTCATTACAACACTGGACCCTGGATTATATACCAACATAGTAAACTTTTAATTACAAAAGAGGGAAAAAAGTTGAAATGTGCCTGAGAATGTCCATTTGTGAGCAATGCAATTTGTTGGCTGTCTGGGACACCTGTGATGATTATCCTCCACCTTGAGGGACACCTGGATGTGTGTCCAGGAGGCTTCAAAGAGAAGGACTTCAAAGGGAGAGATATATTTTGCAGAACTTCATCTGGATACTGGCAGCCACAGTGAATAACAAGATCATCAGTGCACTTCTGTTACAGCTTCCTTCCCAGTCGTTTCACAGTCTGCAGGTTCTGCTAAAGAATCGTAAAGTACATCACCTTCCAAACAATGTGCCATATTTTGAGTGCTTTTGACAGGATGATTTTCTCCAATATGCATATTTTCAGCTCTTTCACCAGATTCTTCTTTAGCTGTGCAGACTTGGGAGTTGATATTTATTCCTTGTGAATGATCACTAAATTCATTGTTTCTTCTATCACATGATAATTCTATTGGCTTTGTATAATCTTCCAAAATTTTCTCAATGAAAACATCTTCGAGGCCTTATTCTCACAGGAGGCTTTTCACCCATTCTACACGCTGCTGAAACTTTACTGATGAAATTATGGGCATATACAGAGGTTTGGCAGCATTTTTGGACTTAGGGGTGGCACGGTGGCTCAGTGGTTAGCACTGCAGCCTCACAGCACCAGGGACCCAGGTTCGAATCCACCCTTGGGCGACTGCGTGGAGTTTGTACGTTCTCCCTGTGTCTGCATGGGTTTGCTCTGGTTTTCTCCCACAGTCCAAAAATGTGCAGGCTAGGTGGGTCGGCTGTGCTGTATCGCCCAGAGATGTTCAGGTTAGGTGGGTTAGACATGGGAAATACAGGGGTGAGATAATGGATCTGTGTGGAATGCTCTGAGGGTCAGTGTGGACTTGTTGGGCTGAATGGCCTGCTTCCACACTGTAGGGATTCTATGATTTCTATGACATGTTCCCAACTGAACCAGAATCTACCGTCAGTTATCTCAGACTGTGAACAAGATGGGAGGAAAGACAACTTGGACAGGAGTAACATTTCTCTCATGCATACAGACCTACACCCATATACACAGGGGCTCAATGGGTAGCACTGCTGCCTCACAGTGCCAGGGACATGGGTTCAATTCCAGCCTCGGGCGACTGTCTGTGTGGAGTTTGCACATTCTTCCCGTGTCTGTGTGGGGGATGAGTCTGTGGGAAATGCTCTGAGGGTCAGTGTGGACTTGCTAGGCCGAAGGGGCCATTTCCATACTGTAGGGATTCTATGATTCTCGTAGACACAAACACACACACACACACAAAACCAAAAAACTGCAGAACTCAGAAGGAAAATCAGAAATTGCTGGACAAACTCAGCAGGTCTGTCAGCATATTTGGAGAGAAAACAGAGTAAATGTTCGAGGTGCAGCGACTCTTCCTCAGGAAATGATTGTAGGTAGGAAAAGTTTTGTACCTATGCTAAAATTCGGTTGAGGGGATGGTGGAGGGATAAACAACAGGTGGGGATAGAGTATAGAGCAAGAGGACAACAGTTGGGCAATCGATGGGATGGGTCAAGGGCAGGCTGAGAGAATGAATAGCTGCTAATGGGGACCAGTAGTGGCTGACAATGGGTTGTTAGTTGAAGCAACCGATAAAATGACAAGGCCTGGTATGCGAACACATGGGACAGACACTTGAGAGAAGGTGCTCAGGCCCTAAAATTATTGAATTCGATATTGAGTCCTGAAGGCTCTAGGGCTCCTGAGCAAAAATCGAGGTGCTGTTCTTCCAGTTTGTGCTGAGCTTCGCTGGAGAACTGCAGCAAGCCTGAGATAGAGGTGTTGGGGCCGGGAGAAATGGTGACGTGTTAAAGCAGCAGGCAAATGGAAGTTTAGGGTCATTTTTTGCAAACAGAACATAGGAGTTCCACAAAGCAGTCACCCAGTCTGCATTTCATCTCCCCAAAGTAGAGCAGACCACATTGAGATCATATCTGAGAGTCATATTCGTGCTTTTGTCCCAACTCATGAGAGAGATATTCAGTCCTGCTGTTCACTAAGTTGCACAAATTGTGAGAATTTAATTAAACAACTAAAATGCCCAATGGACTTTTCCATTGGCAGCACCACCAGTGATATATCTGCCAGTGGGAGGTGGCCCATTGTATCTGCATTTGCCACTTGGCCTCCTGGATGGTGTTCCGATTTGTAATTGTACACACTCAGAATAAGACCCCACCACTGAATTCAACCTGAAGTTATGGATGACCCCGTCCTCTTTAAGTATCCCCAGCAAGGGTTTGTAGCCGTTGCTATTACAAACTTACGCTTGTAAAGTTATTGGTGGAACTTCCTCTCACCAAGCACGGCCGCCAAATCTTCCTTCTCTGGCAGGGTGTATCTTCGTTCAGCATCATCCAGACTCCAGGAAGCAGATGCTATCGGGCGGTGGGCCAACACTACCCCAATGCCACACAGGGAGGCATTGCATGTCAACACAGCACCTCGCTTGGGACTGTAGTGGGCCAACACGTTAGACAACGATAGCTGCTTCTTCACTTCCCGAAAGGCTACCTCTCGGCTATGGGACCATTCCCAAGCCTGACCTTTTTTCAATTGCAGATGTAACGGTGCCAGGATCAGGGCTGGGTTACGTATGAATTTTCCGTAATGATTCACTAATCCAGGGAAAGGCCGAAGCCAGAGGCCCTGTGATCACCCTCACATTATCTTCCAACAGGTGTAAGCTGGTCCTGTCAACTCTGCAGCCCAAGTAAGTCACTTGGGGTGCCTGGAACACACAGCTTTCCCCTTCTAAGGTGTACACTCGCCTGGGAGAAATTTTTAAGCGCTATGTCCAAGTACTCCAAGTGGTCTTTATTAGTCTTCCCAGTTATTATCTCACCTCACAGACAAATGACAACCTGGGGTAGAATGTAATTGTAAAATGTTCTCCATCATCCGCTGAGAAAGTGCTCAGGCTGTCGAAATCCCAGCCTGGTATGTTGGTACAAACCCTTATGGGTATTAATTGTCGCATTTGTCTGGGAATCCTCATCTAACTGCAATTGCAAGTACACATGGCTCATGTCCAGCTTCATGAAGGACAAAGCCACCCCCACCCTCCCACCCACTACCAGTTTTGTGTAAAAGTCTTCTAAGCGAGGGATCGGGTATTATCCAGCTGTGAGAAGCGGTTTACTGTTTGTTTAAAATCCTCATAAAGGTGAACCAAGCCATCGGACTTCACAAACTGTAGAACTGGTGCTGCCCATTCCGCAAACCGTACTGGTTTGATGATTCTTTCACTTTCCAGCCTCCTGATTTCTACCTTTACTTTTGCTTGTAAGGCAAATGGCATTGAGCGGCCCTTGCAGAATCATGGAATTGCTTCCTGGTCAACATGCAAGGTGGCCTTGGCCGCTTCGATAGTGCCTGGACCTTCTAGAAAAAATTCCAGAGCTTCACTCAGGCAGCTAATCAAAAAATGTTGATCCAATCTAGGTGAATCTTTCTCAACCAATTTTGTCCTATAAAGCTTGCACCCAAACATTTTACTACAATCAGTGGTGACTTAACTAGCTGCTTCTCATAAAAGGCCAGAACTGAAGTTATACCCTTAATCTGTGAAGGTCGCCCAGTACAGGTTCTCAGGCTAGCCAAGGTTGTACGCGAACGTAAGGTTTGGTTTCCAGAGTGAATTTTGTTAAAAGACTCATTTTGCAGTCACTGAAACAGCCAGGCTAATATCGATCTCCATTAGAAGTGGGTGACCATTTAATCCGACATTTATTTTGTTTGGCACTGATTCCCCTAAGAGAAGGCAATGGCCTGCTGGACTATTAAATCCAGAGACCTGGATAACATTTTGGGAACCTAGGTTCAAATCCTGCCATGGCAGATGGTGGAATTCAATAAGATATCCAGAATTAACAATCTAATGTTGACCATGAATCCATTGTCAATTGTCACAAAAAACCCATCTGGTTCACTAATGTCCTATAGGGAAGGAAACTGCCATCCTTACCTGGTCTGGCCTACATGTGACTGCAGACCCACAGCAATGTGGTTGGCTCTGAACTACCCTCTGGGCAATAAATGCTGTCTAAAAGCAATGCCCTCATTCCATTAATGAATAGAAAAAAATAAATTTGGGCTTTGCTACACAATCTAACCAAATATAGGTGGATTTTCCAGGGTGTGCAGTCTCCTGGATACCAGCCCATGAGTTAGAAGATAGAACACAGAACAGTACAGCACAGTGTAAGCCCTTTGGCCCATGATGTTATGCCAAACTTTTACCGTAAACCTAAGGTCAATAAATCTTAATCAATTTCCATCTCAGGACTCTTTCGCCATCTTAAGTCCACACATCGACAGCAGCTCCAATGGTTTGCTGACCCAGATCCTGAACAAAATTTGAACTTTTTGGCTGAGGCTTGGCTCGATTTTGCGGTTTTGCTGTGGGCTGACTTCGAGCCCCTCTGTTTAGGATATGCCCTGTTTGAGGTTCAGTTTGTACAGTATATTCTGCCTGTACTGCATGCAAAACAAAACTTTCCACTATACCCAGGTACATGTAAAAATAACAAAGCAAGTCAAATCAAGTGGTGTTCCCCAGTCTCAGTCAGACTGGCAAAGGTGTCCATATCCAGTGGCATAGCCCCTCACTCATGTGTTCCACTTGATGCATTTTCTAATGATAAAGCCAATTGAAGTGCCTGTTTGAAGTCTACTTGGGCTTCAGCTTTTGCATGATCACATTATTGATTTCATACATCAAACAGTCTTTAAGCATCTCATTAAGGGTTAAACCAAAATCACACTGTCATCTTAACCTGGTTAAAACTCCCAATACAGATACCCCTGGTTCTCAAATTGCTGAGTAAAACCAACAGAGGAGGCTTGGGGTGATAATATTCCTCAGCTAAACCCGTCAGCTCTTGAACTCTGCTGCCTCAGTGAAAGTTAGGCTTCTAATAACCAAAAAAGCTGCAGGCCCACGAGGTGTCAGGAGAATTAATCGTTGCTTTTCATTTGCCAGGAAGAAATAATAAATTCTTTACACATACTGGGCCCAGCCTTCGATGGCAGCATCAAACCAGTCAAACCTCCCAAATAATGGCATGGTGCCAGAAATGCTTACCCCAACTCAAAGATGACAGTTCCAAGTGAATCCCTTTCAGGGATGTGATTTTCTCTTGTCATTGAAATAACTCCCCAAAGGCCAGCATAGCATCTCCAAGTCACCGTTTACATATATGTCCCTAGTACATGGCACTAACCTAGCTAGCTCGGACCTGGCTTCTAGGGTGAGCAGAACACCTTACACTCCTGTTTTTTCTCTATCAGCCAGTGTTCCCTGATTGTGCCAGCATAACAACCCCGATCAGGGAACTCCTATTTTATAACGCCTCCTGGTTGACCTCATTCAAGTCGCTGCATTAACTTTATTGCGGCTAATTGAGGGTCCTCCTATACCCTGCACTTTCCTGCTAAAGCCCAGGATGGTGTATCCTTTATTCACTGCTGTCCCAGCCTCTCTGCCCAGTGTCCCCGACTGAAACACAATCACACCCCGCACCCCCCCAGCTTCCTGTACTCCTGCAACCCCCTTCACAATGATACATATCCTTTATATTGTGCTCTTCAAATTAAAAATGAGCTATTAAATCACCGAAAATAAATCTATCAAACTAACCATCATACTACACTGCTCACTCTCATTATCGCTAACCTGCTCTCGCTCACACTCATTAACTCCCTCACCCTCACATTCATTATCCTCCTCTCTCACACTCACACTTACCATCCCCCTCCCTCATCCTCACACTTACTGTCCCCCTCCCTCCCCCTCACAATCACTATCCCCCTCCCTCCCCCTCACAATCACTATCCACCTCACTCCCCCCCACACTCACTATCCCCCTCCCTCCCCCTCACAATCACTATCCACCTCACTCCTCCCCACACTCACTATCCCCCTCCTTCCCCCTCACACTCACTATCCCCCTCCCTCCCCCTCACAATCACTATCCCCTCCTCCCCCTCACATTCTCTATCCCCCTCCCTCCCCTCACACTCACTATAGACCTCACTCCCCCCACACTCACTATAGACCTCACTCCCCCCCACACTCACTATCCCCCTCCCTCCCCTCACACTCACTATCCCCCTCCCTCCCCCTCACAATCACTATGCCCCTCCCTCCCCCTCACACTCACTATGCCCCTCCCTCCCCCTCACAATCACTATCCCCCTCCATCCCCCTCACACTCACTATCCCCCTCCCTCCCCCTCACACTCACTATCCCCCTCACTCCCCCCACACTCACTATCCCCCTCCCTCCCCCTCACACTCACTATCCCCCTCCCTCTCCCCCACACTCACTATCCCCCTCCCTCCCCTCACACTCACTATCCCCCTCCCTCCCCTCACACTCACTATCCCCCTCCTTCCCCCTCACAATCACTATGCCCCTCCCTCCCCGCCACACTCACTATCAGACCATTCACTCACTAACTGTTGAACGCTGGAACTGACAGTAACTCTGGGCCGTGTGTACCTCAGGAATGCGCATGGACACTCAGAACAGTGTAGCTCACAGTCTGAGCATCTTCGTTGTCAGGCACAAATTCACCCTCCTTACAGACACATGGCTCCAAGTTCAGACTTCCCATGAAAGGCACAGCCCTGCAGTGAGAGACTGGGACTCACAGAATTAGCTGGAGATGAGACAGTGATGAAGTGAAGCAGTAGTCCCACACTTCAAGAAAGTTCATTGTGTCGCTCTTACCTGACTGACAGAACAGGTGTCTGCTGTAAATTCTTCAAGGGATACCCTATCTTTATAGAAAATTGTAGTGGTCAAAGTATTGTGCCACCTACGCACTTGTGAACAATAATCAAACCATATCAGCTCCACAATTAATATTTACCCAACTCTCCTGATAACTGGGTAAAAAGGGCCTGATAAGGGCTTGATACTTCTGTTGTTTTCTAGCAAGTTATTGGAATCTTAATTATTTAATCGATACTTCTATCCTCCACCAGATTAGTCCTGGACAAACTGCAGTACAAGTGAAGCAACCGATAAGCAAAATAGTTTGGAAACTCTCCGTTCCCTAATCGAACCCACAGGACAGATTGGGGTGTGATATTGACACAATGTAAGGTGTTGGGTAAGTCCTGAAAGAATCTGGAACAATATCAGAGTCTTCGCTGACTCTCTGCAAAACGAAAAGCAGCAAAGCAAACAGAGCTTGGACTGATGTTATCAGGCTGGTGGATTGTGAGGTTATTCAGGGCTGCACCTTGGGTGCTCAGTTTGGATCAGATCAGAGCAAAAGGGAAAAAAAATGTTCAGGAATGAGCTTTGAGGCTTTGACACGATAAGGTGCCACTGTGCCAGAGGGAGTGCAGGCCTCAATATTATCCTGCTCACTATACACCAAACTTCATCCCATCGAAATAGTCACTGGAGTATAGGGAGAGATTTACAATTCTCCAGCACAGAAATGAGGGAACTGGGCAACTCTAGTGATCAATAAAATTCAGCTCCTATTCCCCGAACGTGGCCTGGAATGTCAGCTGGCATGGACAGGACAGTGCAGGCCCGTGGATGTCCCCAAGACCAGGGACTAGGGTGAAACAGGGTTTGTGTATCAGGCCAGGAGTTTACAGCAAGGGCTGATGGGATCAGTGAATAGGGACTGTGTACAGCTCCTGGTAAGGAGTTCATCTATCAGAAAGTAGGCTATAACTGAGGTGACAACGCTGTGACACAGGGTGAGCCGATGAAGCCTGGCTCAGTTTTTGTTGATGATTCACTCTCTTCCATTTTCCTGGCAGTTTTTGTCATAGAGTCATACAGCACAGAAACAGGTCCTTCAGCCCAACTCGTCCATTCCAACCCGCTCAACTAGTCCCATTTGCCTGTACTTGGCCCATATCCCTCCAAGCCTTTCCTTTACATGTACCTGTCCAAATGCCTTTTAAATGTTGCACCAGCCTCCACCACTTCCTCTGGCAGCTCGTTCCATACACACACCACCCTCTGTGTAAAAAGCTGACCCCCGGTCCCTTTCAAATCTTCCCCCTCTCACCTTAAACCTATGCCCCTCTAGTTTTAGACTCTGCTACCCTGGGGAATAGACCTTTGCTATTGACTCCACCTATGTCCCTCGTGACTTTATAATCCTCTATACGGTCACCCTTAACCTCCGAAGTTCCGGAGAGAAATAACCCCAGCCTCTCCTTATAGTTCAAACCCTACAGTGTCAGTAACATCCTATGCCTAATGTTCTATCCTGTGCCCACACTTCGGAACATCAGATCACAGCACTGTGTTCATCCTCCCAGCTTCCTAGCAGAAGCTGAAACAGGAGGGTCCGTCACAGAAAGAAATACAGTGCTGGTCTGTGGCAGCAGAAAAGTGTCTCTAGGACTGCTTGGAATCTGTGGACTAGTCCGTATTCAAGTACGTGGCAGAAAACCTAGACGCATACATCACTACCGTCGTGGACCTCATTAGCTAATGCGTGAAGGACTGTGAGCCGAAGAAGGCAATCTGGCTGATCCCAAACAGAAACTTTGGATGAACTGGCAAGTCTACTCCCTATGGAAGTTAGGCATGCAGCATTCAAGTCGGACAACCCCCGGTCTATACAGAAAATCCAGATATGACCTCCGCAAAGCCATCAGAGATGCCAATAGGCAGTGCAAGGACCAAGTTAGAGGCCCAAACAAACCATATGGACTCCTGCCACTTGTGGGAAGGCCGAAACAATATGTCAGGATACAACGTGAAGCAGACCAAGATAGTGGACAAAGACACATTCTTCCCTGATACACTCAATGTTTTGTATGCTCAGTTCAAGCAGAATGCCCTGCTTCTGACAGCCCCGAAAGCTCCTGCCCCTGCTCCCTCCATCACGGCTGCAGATGTCAGATCAGCCTTTCTGGGAGCCAACCCAAAGAAAGCAACAGGCCTGGACGGAGTCCCTGGCCGTGCAATTAGATCCTGTGTGGCCCAGCCGGCAGAGATATTTGCTGACAATGTCAACCCTTCCCTCCTACGAGAAGTTGCCACCTGCTTCGAGAAGACCACCATCATCCCTGTAGCCCAAGAAAACACATGCAGTGTCTCTTAATAATTACCGTTCAACAGTTCTGACTTCAACAATCATCAAGTGCTTTGAGGGGCTTTTCATGGCCCATATCAACTCCAGTCTCCCGGCCTGTCTCGATCTCCTATACTCTGCCAACTGGTGTAACAGGTCCACAGAGGATGCCATATCCCTAGCCCTGCACTCATCCCTGGAACATCTGGACTACAAAGACACTTATATCAACCTCTTGTTTGTTGACAACAGCTCTGCTTTCAACACCATTATCCGCTTGAAACTGATCTCAAAACTGTGTGACCTTAGTCTTGGCACAACCCTCTGCAACTAGATCCTCAGCCTTTTGACACGCAAGCCGCAATCTGTGAGGGTAAGTAACTGTACCTCCTCCACAATAGCACACAACACTGGAGCGCCCCAAGGGTGCATCCTCAGTGCCCAGTGTACTCGGTGTACAGCTATGACTGTGTTGCCAAAATCCAAACAAACGCCATCTGAAGTTTGCTGATGACACTACCGTAGTGGGACGGATATTTAACAATGACGAGTCAAAATACAGAAGGGAGATGGAGGACTTGGTGGCATAACGCAATGAAAACAATCACTCTCAATATTGGCAAAACCAAAGAACTGATCATCAACTTCAGAAAGAAAGGAGGATAATACATCCCCATCTGCATCAACAGAACTGAGGCAGAGAGAATGAAAAGCATCAAGCTCCTCAGAGAGACGATAACCGATGACCTGTCCTGGACTTCCTACATAAATCTGACAGTCAATAAGGTAAAACAATGCCGCTTCTTCCTCAGGCAGCTCAGGAAATTTGGCATGTCCATAAGATCCTTCACCAACTTCTACAGATGCACCATTGAAAGCTTACCGTCCAGGTGTATAGCAGCTTGATGTGGCAACTGCTCTGCCGAGGTCCATAACAAACAACAGAAGGTGGTCTGCACAGAAGCCAATCTTCCATCCATGGGCTCTATTTACATGGCACGCTGTCGCAAAAACACGGCCAATATCAAAAACTCTTCATACCCTGGTAATGATCTCCTACTACCTCTTCCATCAGGCAGAAGGTACAGAAATCTGAACACACACACCGGCAGGTTCAAGAACAGCTTCTTCCTGGCTGTTATTAGACTGATCAATGGGCTCTGTAACTTCAAATAATGTTGATCTTGCTAATGTTGATCTTAAGGTAGTGCACACCCTGTGTGATGTAACTTGGATGCCTCTGTCTAGTATTTTTCCTACTCAATACCTGTACCTCCTTGCTTACTGTGATCTGCCTGTACAGCTTATAAACAAAGCTTTTCACTGTACTTTGGTACACGTGACAATAAATCCATCAAATCAAATCAAATCATCACCCTCATAAATTTTTTTTGCACCCTTTCCAAGTTAATAACATCCTTTCAATAGCAGGGTGACCAGAATTGTACACAGTACTCTCAATGTGGCCTCACCAATGGCTCGAACAGCTACAGCATGACATTCCAACTCCTGTACTCAATGCTTAGAGTGATGAGGGCAAGCGTGGTCAGCACCTTCTTCACCATCCTGTCTAACTGTGGCACCGTTTTCAAGGGACTACATACATGTACCTCAACGTCTCTCTGTTTGACAACACTGATCAGGGCCTTGCCATTAACTGTGTAAGACCTGCCCCCGTTTGTCTTGCCAAAATGCAAAACCTTGTATTTATCTGCATTCAAGTCCATCTGCCATTCCTCAGTCCATTTGCCCAGGTGATCAAGATCCCATTTTACTCTTGAGCTAACCTTCTTCACTGTCCACTACACCACAATTTTGGTGAGATTTGCAAACTTATTAACCATGTCTCTTGTATTCTCATCCAAATCTTTTATATAAATGATGAACAACAGTGGACCCAGCACCAAGCCTTGTGGTACACCGTTAGTCACAGGTCTCCACGCTGAAAAACAACCCTCTACTACCATCCTCTATCTCCTACCAACAAGCCAATTCAAATGGCTAGCTCTCCCTGGATCCCATGTGATCTAACCTTCTTAACTAGTCCACTCTGTGGAACCTTGTCAAAGACCTCACTAAAGTCCATGCAGAAAACTTCTACCACTCGCCCT